>NW_017095787.1:134505-146365 GCF_001412225.1 Nicrophorus vespilloides
AAACACATTAAAATCACGCTTGAAATTATTCTAATTTTCACATTAATATCACTTTTTTCGTACGAATTATTCTTATTTTTCAGTCATTCTTTAAAATCACACTGAAAATTATATCTAACTAAAATTTCATTACTTTCTGTTTTCATTTAGTAGTAATTTTTTTTATTCGATTAAATTTATTTTACCAACTGAAAAGGACATAAAAAATCACACTTGAAATTTAGATTTAACGCAATTTTGAGTAAAACTAAATTATTTTCTGTTACAATCCTTTTTTATGTGACAAAAACTTTCCTGTTTTGATTCCAATTAAAATTATTTTACTAATATCAGTGTAATTCTTTAAAAACTGAAAAACACATCAAAATAACGCTTGAAATTTTTAGATTAAACTTAACTTCCGAAATAATTGAAATCTTACACAATTTTCATACGAATTATATCAATTTACAGTAATGAAAACTTGTTCAAAATGCGCTTAATTTTTATAAACGCGAATTATACCAATTTTCAGCACCAAAAACACATTAAAGTTCACGCTGAATTATTTAATTTAAATTAAAATTAATTAAATTCTTACACAATTTTCATACAAATTATATCAATTTACAGCAGTAAAAATATGTTCAAATTATGCTTATTTTTTTAAAACGCGAATTATACCAATTTTCAGTACTTAAAATCACACTGAAATATTTAATTAAACATCATTTTAAAGTCATTAAAACACATTTCAATTAAAAATCATAATTTCACACGAATTATACTAATTTTCAGATATAAAAGTACTTTAAAATCGTTTGTTGCCGTCTTTTTAATCAATTTTCATACACGAAACTTATTTATGTTATTTTCATTATATTTCAGTAGAAAGTACACTATTTTATTAATATCAATGGAATTGATTAATAATATCTAATAAAATTTTAAAATTATACAAATTATATCGATTTTCAGAAGCTAAATTTAAATTATTCTCATTAATTTGTTTATTGTCGTTTTATAAAATCCTTTCATTTTCTGTCCAACAAACAAACAAAAAATTACTAATAGTTAAAATTTAATACATAAAATCTTTTTTCATAGAAATTATAACAATTTTGTTTTTCTTCAAAGTTTGTTATGTTAAAGGTACGTACTTTTAGTGAAAATATTATCATTTAATTACGTTAAACAAAATTAATAAACTTTCATTATTTTCATATAAATTATGATAATTAAATACTGAAGTACTCGTATATAATAAATATTAATAATGTCATATTAAAAAAAGTCACATAAATCATTGCAACAAGCTATAAATATTAATATTAATTAATAAATCATAATTATTTTCTAATAAAAAGAAATACATTATTTATTTCATTCCGAATATTGATCAGTTTTTTTTACTTGTAACTTGTAATACTTACAAAACACTAATAAAGTAATTATAATATGATTAATTTTTATTTATTTCATTGAAAAATAATTATTCAAAAACAAAGATTTATAAGAAAGCTATGAATATTTGTGTAGTATCTGTCATTGTTGTAGGAAACAAATGAATAAACAATTACATAATTGCATCGGACTTGATGGAAAGCTGCAGAAAGATATAAATTATTGCCATTTTTTGTGTGTTTGAATGTGTTACAACAAATCGAAGTGTTGCATAATAATGCGTTCGTGAAAATAGCTGGGATTACCTCACAGAAAGGTAGAAAGCTTAAGAATAATTAGTTTTGCAAATATGCAAGAGCGAAATCCGCGGTGCGGTTTACCTAAGCCAATATGCGCAGGCATCCGACAAATAAGAATAACAGCAACAAACATCACAATGCAGCGAATTGATGACAACAACAGAAATAGAAACAAAAACGTAACGAAACAAAGGAAGAGTTAATTGTTTCGAGCACGTAACGCACATACTGTAGGAGGCCGCAATTACGCAAATTAAATGATAATTAATATTACGTAAATAGTGATTAGTCCTTCCTATCTGCGGGATCACGCGAAGCGTTCGCATCCAATCGGGTGCGATTTTTTTTTCGTTGCTTTTGCCGTGTCGTATCATTATCGAAGTCTAATTTATAGTCATCATTTGCAGTTCGCAAATTGCACTTCGACGATTTCGCATAATTAAAATTCATGCAACTTTACGACATTCATAAATCAATGTTTTGTGTACATTTTTTAGTTTCTATTACGTTTTATTAATAGGCATAAAGTTAATATTTGTACAAAAGTTTAATTAATTTAATTACAACTATATGATATTAATACACTAATTGTTTTAATTATTCTATTGATTAATTTATAAAGTTTAATTCTAATTCTAATTACTAATATTGTATCATTAATTAATTGAAAAATTTCATTGAATTATTGGATTTTCATTTGGAAAAAAGTAACAAAATTTGTAAACTTTCATAGTTAATCCAATTATATTTTGCAAAATGAAATCATAAAATTGGTATTGTTACAATATAATTGGAAAAGTATGTAAAATTAGGTATAAAATCTTTGAGATAAGTGAAAAGAATTTGTGTGTTTTTTGTTGTTGTTGATGCATTTATTATCAAACATCAACGTGGCTAGTGAGTGAACAGCATCTAATGTAACTCATCTAGTAAAAGTTAGGATATAAATATTTTTGCACGGGCAGGAGCGGAGAGGCTTAGTTATGGCTTCGGCTCGCATACACGAGTCCACAATGCTATTATTTACGGAATACAGGATTCTTAACATTTTCCATCCGGTCGTACGGAGATGTACGACGCTGGATTTTGAATTCCGATAGCGTTATTCCGTCTGCGAACAATTTTATTTCTATTTTGCGCGAATTCAAAGTACATAAAGATGAAGGCGTTCCGATACCATGCAAATAATTCCAGAGACCCCAGCAGTCCTTTTTACCTCCTACTCCTCATCGTCGTCGTTCTTGTTTCTTTCTTTCTCCTTCGACCGTTTTATGCTTTAGTTTTTTTTGTTGTTGTTGTTTTGTTTCAATGATTCTTCGTTGTTTTTATTCGAATCCGCCGCCCACACACGTGCTGCAAGGATAGGTTTGCTAGGTGCATGGGCAGGTGTCGCCTCTGGACGGCGACGCTTCGAACTAACGGCGACGCGTGTGTCGCTCCTTAGACCGCTTTTTTCCTTCCTTCTCCACCCACACCCGACGCCAGACATCTAGCGTGAAATAGTTGAGGCGTGCTTAAGGACATACATGTGAATCCTGCAGGTTGCTCTGCAAGGAAAAATCCGCGACCGATTCGATTGTGTGTGTGTTTTTCCCCACCACATACGAACACCTAAGACCTATATCATTTGTAGCGTTTTCCCTTCATTCCTTCCATTCTTTCTTTACTTCTACCAACAGATGGTCCAATCTCATTTTGAAAACCTATAATTTCATTATAATTTGAGTAAAAATTAGAAATCTTCATTTTTTTTAAGTTTTTAACTTGCAAGTGAGAATGAATTTCAGCTAGGAATTAGGAATATTATAATTTATATGTTTTTTCAATTTAATTTTGAAAATCTGTAATTTTATTAAATTTAAATAAAAATTAGAAATGTTCGAACCCATTTTTTTATTCGATAAAATTTATGATTTTTTAACAGAAGAAATTTCGTTAAGAATATTTAATTCCATGAAATTCAGCTAAGAATTAGGAACATCCATATTATAATTTAAATATAATTTTATTTCCTTAAAATTTAAGTAAAAATTAGACATGTTCAAACCCACATTTTTATTTGAGAAAACCAAGAAAATTAATAAATTAACATAGATTTTCTATATACTTTAATTGCATTAAATTTACATGTAACTTCTATAAGTTTTATAATCATATTCCAATTTCAGCAATCTGTAATAAATTCTTATTATTTTTTTTTTGTCTTAAGAAGTATTATTTTTTCTTTCCTTTTTACCAACAGATGGTCCAATTCATATTTTTTCAACTTTCCAAGAGATGTAATTTCAATTCAACGAAATCAGCTAAACTGAATCTTATAAGAATTACACAATTTGCATAGTTTACGCACCATAATCAAATTCGTTTTATAATAATTTTATATGTGAATTTTCTTGTTCTAAGCTGTGTTATTTGTATCATTCTTTTATTCCTTTTTACCAACAGATGGTCCAATTTACTTATTTTGGTAAGGTGTAATTTTGTTAAGTAAGAATATTCAATTGCGTGAAATTTGGGTGAGAATTAGAAATCTTCTTGCTATTATTATTTTATTATTATTTTTTTATTGTAGGGATCCAGGAAACCGTTGAGAGGTGTTATTAAGTGGCTTTTGTTTGTCAGATAAAATTTCTTATTCCATGCTTCGCTACTCAATAAATGAACAAATGTTACATTACACACAATATTCTTCCAAATTCTCAAACAAAAATTCTTATAAGAATTACACAATTTGCATACTTTTGGAATCATGTTAATATTTTGTATGTGAATTTTTATATCTAGAAAGGTGTTATTCTCAACGCAAATTGTAATAAATTCTTGTTTTTTTTTTCAGTAATTTTGTTGTGAATTTCTTCAAACAAAGAATTGTTATTTTACAATTATTTTCAAACGAATTTTTTCAAATCTAAAATAAATTGTTTTTTTTTTTGTAAATCGATAAAAATGAATACTAAAGTGCTTTCATATTCTTGTCTTATTTTGAAAAGCTGTTGAAATATTTGCGTATTAAGCTTATTTATGAGCTCTGTAAATCACGTTCAACCTAAAATTATCCTAATTTTATTGAAGTGTGTATTCCAGAAATACCGAAAAACGCTTTTATTGGTCAACTAAACACATTTTTTCATGTCGTGTACATCCTGTAAATGTTAATTATTCCGTAAATCTTTAGTCATTTCCTGTAACTCCAAGAGAAATTAAATCATTAATATAATGAATACTTACATTACGAAAAAATAAATATTCATTTCATTGACAAATTACTATGTACACGTTAAATACTGTTTTTTTTTGTACTATAATAATATTTCTTTCAAGATTAATTATGTTATTATTTCATTTTGTTTTAAATATTATTAATTTTTGAATGAAAAAAGTTCCAATTGTTTGATAATATATTGAAAATGTGTTCTTTTCTGAATAGTTGAGATATTTACGTGTAAGAATGTTTTGGTGTGTGTAAATTGAAATATCTGAATTAATATGTTCATGTTTCGCTTCTGGTAGATGAGATATGCATGTAAATGTGTATATTAAAGGTATTGTTAGTACGTGCAAGAGTATTTAGGCAGGTGAGAAACAGAAATCTTGATGTGTAGAACAATTTGTAACAGTTGTGAGGTGTTGCCGGAGGCATTGTTCTAGCATTAATTGGCGGTGGAAGAGCGAAACAGTTACGGCGTGTAATGACTGGAATTGATGAGGGGGGTTGGTTAGGTGATTTCCATAAGTAAATAGGAGGCAACACCTGAAAGAAGCTCAGGTGGAGGAAGGAAAGAAGGATTGAAAAAAAAGAAAGAAAGATAGGAGGACGGGCAATGAGGAGCACACGGTCTGTCGCCGTCCAGGATCAGATATAACGTCGTGTCTGGGGTGTGCATTTCAGGCCATAACACTAATTAGATTAGCGTAATAAGCGGTGTTTTGTCATAATTCCGCGCGCCTCGTGTTTACACGGCCTTTCTCCTTTGTTTAATTAATTAACGCCCGTTCCGGCAATTAGACGGACAATTTACATTTTCTGTTTCGCCGCCTCTCCGCATTATTAATTCCTTCCCAAATGAAACAGAAAAAAAAAGTAACCGCGCAACCACGAAGAAGGAGACGACTGCAACTCGAGATCCTCGAGAGAAAGACGAAGATGGAAATAAGATTAAAAAAAAAGAAAACCATCCGGAAACTCTCGCGCCCCCAATTGTGGGTGGAATGAAATTAACCGTCCTCATTCCAAATTCCATCTCTTTCCCTTCTTACTCCGAAGACTAACATCTCACTTCTTTTTTTAATACACTCATTCATTCATTTTTTTACTCCTCATTTCCCCAAGGCCTTTAATTAGAAGCTCGTTTTTTTTTCTTTCATTATCTCTCTCTCCGCACGAATTAAAGGAAACAACAAAAGTTTCGTAGGAAATTTCGTCGTTATTAAATTGTCTCCGTCTGCAATTAACTTCTTAAATACACCAACACACCAAAAATTGCGCAATTATTTTATACACTTCTACTTTACTTAAAACACGTCCATTTCCGTCAAATTAAGCGCATCTCTAATTACAAACATACACATCATCATCATCCTGCGTAGCGCACTTATTTGAAACATTGAAAATAATTGAAGTTCATTAACGTCGAATGAAGCAATAGTCTCTTTCTTTCTTCTGCAAGTAATCATTTTTAAATTTCGTTACTCATTTATTACTTACTTAGCAAAAAGTACGTGGAAATAAGACCGCAAATTATCACGAAAAAGCAGCAATTTTTAAATCTTCATATTAAAAAAGTAAAAAAAAATAGTATTTATATTGAATTTGATTGAAAAAGCTTAAAATAATTTTAAGAAAATATAAAATCGTTTTGATTATGAATATAAGTAGAAATTTTAGTAGAAATAAGGAGTAAAGTAATTAGCTGTAAGATATGTAGTGGGAAATCGCTTTCTCGACGAAATGCATTTACGGAAACGAGAAAAGGCCCGGAGTAGAGGAGATGTGATTTTAAAAAATTTTATCCGCGAGAAAGGCGGGCGCGACTTGAATCGTTGTATGCAAATTCAGGCGTCGCCTATATACAAGGAGGAGAGTGAAAAAAAAAGGACGAACAGAAAAAAAAATATAGAGAAGGAGAGAAAAGGATATGGAGGCGTGATAGGAAGAGAAGGAAAATCCATCGCCGACTGCTTCCGATCCTCTCCGAAGTGCACATTCAGTGACAAGAAATGGAATACTTATTGATTTCGAATTCTACTTAGCAAATCCTAGGTGACAACGCTAAGAGCTCCAAACACATCTCCATATGCTCAGTTCCGAGGATCGAGTAAGCGAAGTGTAGGGAACGAAAGTAAAAGAAGAATACATACACACACACAAAAAGAAACGAGTGAGAGAGAGAGATGAAGGATAGGAGAGAATATAAAGTAGGCGGTATGAGGGAACATCATCATGGTTCACAATTTATTGATGGTCCCTTATCGTCGAAACACACTCGTTTATCCGCCGGATGCGACAATTAAAACGGATTTAATAGATCTAAAACCATCAGAATTAATCAACTAGAAAATTCATCCACAGACAACAATAATTCTGTGCTTCTTTTTGAAATTTTTGCATAATTCGTGTCTCCTCTCCTTGATTTCGCTTCCAACCATTCGCATGAATTCACTCCGAAACATACTACTACAACACTGTGTGTTGTTTGTCTCATCTCCTGCTACTTCCTTCAGTTTTATGAATGTAAAACATTCCTTTATCTCACTTCAAGGCACTGCATGAAATCCCCGGCTAATCCTAAATTGCAGTTAGATTCCGCGCATGTTTATTTCTCATGCATGCTTCATTTGAATACGTTCCTTTATTTACGACGAACGAGACGACTGTTCGCTGAGGCAATTGCACATTACGAATATTAATTTCCGATCACAATAGAACCAACAACATTTCTTATTTCCTTCAATCTGTACAGCTTTTGTATTCATTTAACTTCATACAAAATGGACACAATTTAATTCACAATTAAATTAACTAAATTGAATACAAAATACTTATAAAATTTTGTGGCTAGACTATTTTCAATATGAATAAAAAAAATAATTATATCTTAATTAACCAAATTATTTCCTATAGTATTTATTTTTAATAAATAATAAATAAATTAGAATATGACTTTTTTGCATTGAAATTGTCTTAAAAGTAAGAATTAGTAAAATTAAGAAAATAATAAGTATTAATATAATTTGAGAAGAAAATTCAAAAAAATTGCACAATTAATTATCTAATCTAAATCTTGTATAACTAAGCGAACTATTATATTATAATCTTCAATTTATCATATTGCCAATATTAGTTATGATAATAATATGTGATCAGAAATAAAAAGAGTAAACTTCTAGATTAAATTAAATCGCTTATAAATGTTACTTTGTCTGGAGGCAAATTGAAGAAAATCGAACATTTAATTGCCTTTGATCTGGTCTGGAAGTTGCGATGAAGTGGAGAGATGATGATGGCCGGGGGAGAAATCGACGAACAGCAACAAAAACAATAAAAAAAAAAGGAAAGAGGTAAAGCGCATCAAAGAACTGGAAGCTCTGTATCCATTTTGTTGCAAGTAAACGGTCTCTTTATTATGATGTAATTGATAAATAATACATCAAGCGGACGTCTGGGAGATTCTTCCAACCATGACACCGTATATACACCAAGGAGCAACTTCTTCTTTCGACTCTGCAACTTTTTGCGGGAAACGCAACCATTGTTGGAATAAATACTCTTCCCCTCAGAGAGAGAGAGAAGGGGAAGAAGCGCAGTTTGGATGTTGTTGAAGACCACGAGATGAAACGAAAAGAAGCGCCGCGATTAATTTCACTTAGTCACAATTAGTGTATTCGAATGAATCGAGGGTGAGAGAACGAGACTTGCTGGATGGAACCCGAGTGGCGCTCGTTAAGGGAAGAGGATCCTCATTAAGGGATTTAATGGAGACACGGCCTCTACATGCAAATTAAGCTCTTAGCGTGGAAACGAGGGAAATTACCGCAGCTTCCCTCCAAACACTGATTAAACAATTTTTCAAAAACCCACCCAGAAAGCAACGTTAAAAAACCTACAAAAAAAAAATTAATAAAACACAGGTTACAACACAAAAAAAAAATATAATTAATATTTTTTTTTTCTTATTGAAATTACAAAAAATGGAAAAACTCGTTGCTGAGCGATTTATGTGATATGCAAAGCGGTTTTTGTTTGCGCCGGTGATTACGGGCTTAATTCGGAAATTGCTGAATGGGAAATGGACTTTTTATGCTGCGAATCATAATTACGCGAAACGACAGTTTTTCATCTCGAAACACACCTTAATGGTGGATTTTAATCACCGCTCTAATGGTGCATTTCCTCTGAATAATCGCTGTTTTTTTTTTTTAATTTTGTTATTTTCCACTCATACAAGTTTCGTTGTAATTATAATTTTCGATCGTTGGGAAAAAAAAATAATAATTTATGTGATGATGGAAAGTGAAAATGAGGAATTCACGAGATTGAAATTAAAATACGTCTGGAGGAGGACGAAATTGATTGATTTCATCACTTGCAGATCGATACGCACCTTTCTAGCATCCAAATTAATTCAAAATCAATAAGCACACTTTTTACACGTTTTTCCAATATTCGTATATTAAAATATTCAATTAAGAACGAATTTCATACACAAATTTTAATTTGAAATAATGTTAAATTTAGTAATTTTATATTTACGAAATGTTGACAAAAAATGGTTAAAATCTATTTTAGTAATCATATAATTTTGTGTTTTATACCACATAAAAGATTTATGTAGTGGAAATAACCATAATATAGATATTTTACTATCATTTTAGGATATAAACATTAAATTAATTGTAATAATACAATAATGTAACTTTTTCTAGTAAACATTTTAAATTTTAGTAATAATTATATCATTTTTTATTTAATTGTTTAAAAAAATATTTTTTTTCTATACAAATAACGCTATTTTTAATTGGTGACACCCGTGGGGCACAAATTTATTACATTTGTGCCCAAAATTGGTCACCAATCAAAATAAATACTAGTAAAAACTGGATATGGAAATTCGATTAATCGAATGTTTTTGTTTGATGGATTATATAAATTGATATTATTATAATTATAAATAGGTTCGGTCGAGAGTGGAAAGATTATTAGATACATTTTTATAAATAATAAATATAAATATGATTTTTTGCATTGTAATATTGTACATTAAAACAAATGTACTAATTCAAAAATTAGTAAAATTAAGAAAATAATAAGTATTAATATAATTTGTGAAGAAAATTCAAGAAAATTGCACAATTAATTAATTTTCATATTTAGAAATAATTATCTGATTTAAATATGTACTAAATCTTGTATAACTAAGCGAAGCGATTTATCATATTGCCAATATTAGTTATGATAATAATATGTGATCAGAAATAAAAAGAGTAAACTTCTAGATTAAATTAAATCGCTTATAAATGTTACTTTGTCTGGAGGCAAATTGAAGAAAATCGAACATTTAATTGCCTTTGATCTGGTCTGGAAGTTGCGATGAAGTGGAGAGATGATGATGGCCGGGGGAGAAATCGACGAACAGCAACAAAAACAATAAAAAAAAAAGGAAAGAGGTAAAGCGCATCAAAGAACTGGAAGCTCTGTATCCATTTTGTTGCAAGTAAACGGTCTCTTTATTATGATGTAATTGATAAATAATACATCAAGCGGACGTCTGGGAGATTCTTCCAACCATGACACCGTATATACACCAAGGAGCAACTTCTTCTTTCGACTCTGCAACTTTTTGCGGGAAACGCAACCATTGTTGGAATAAATACTCTTCCCCTCAGAAAGAGAGAAGGGGAAGAAGCGCAGTTTGGATGTTGTTGAAGACCACGAGATGAAACGAAAAGAAGCGCCGCGATTAATTTCACTTAGTCACAATTAGTGTATTCGAATGAATCGAGGGTGAGAGAACGAGACTTGCTGGATGGAACCCGAGTGGCGCTCGTTAAGGGAAGAGGATCCTCATTAAGGGATTTAATGGAGACACGGCCTCTACATGCAAATTAAGCTCTTAGCGTGGAAACGAGGGAAATTACCGCAGCTTCCCTCCAAACACTGATTAAACAATTTTTCAAAAACCCACCCAGAAAGCAACGTTAAAAAACCTACAAAAAAAAATTAATAAAACACAGGTTACAACACAAAAAAAAATATAATTAACATTTTTTTTTTCTTATTGAAATTACAAAAAATGGAAAAACTCGTTGCGGAGCGATTTATGTGATATGCAAAGCGGTTTTTGTTTGCGCCGGTGATTACGGGCTTAATTCGAAAATTGCTGAATGGGAAATGGACTTTTTATGCTGCGAATCATAATTACGCGAAACGACAGTTTTTCATCTCGAAACACACCTTAATGGTGGATTTTAATCACCGCTCTAATGGTGCATTTCCTCTGAATAATCGCTGTTTTTTTTTTTAATTTTGTTATTTTCCACTCATACAAGTTTCGTTGTAATTATAATTTTCGATCGTTGGGAAAAAAAATAATAATTTATGTGATGATGGAAAGTGAAAATGAGGAATTCACGAGATTGAAATTAAAATACGTCTGGAGGAGGACGAAATTGATTGATTTCATCACTTGCAGATCGATACGCTCCTTTCTAGCATCCAAATTAATTCAAAATCAATAAGCACACATTTCACAACTTTTTTCCAACATTCTTATATTAAAATATTCAATTAAGAACGAATTTCATACACAAATTTTAATTTGAAATAATGTTAAATTTAGTAATTTTATATTTACGAAATGTTGACAAAAAATGGTTAAAATCTATTTTAGTAATCATATAATTTTGTGTTTTATACCACATAAAACATTTATGTAGTGGAAATAACCATAATATAGATATTTTTACTATCATTTTATTATATAAACATTAAATTAATTGTAATAAACATTAAATTAATAAGTAACTTTTTCTAGTAAAAATTTTAGTAATAATTATATATTTTTTTTACTTGATTGTTTAAAAAAAGTATAAGAAAGTTATTTTTTCTATACAAATAACGCTAACTTTAATTGGTGACCAACGTGGGGCACAAATTTATTACATTTGTGCCCATTGGTCAC
>NW_017095787.1:146390-160237 GCF_001412225.1 Nicrophorus vespilloides
TTTTTGTTCTTAGTTGAAGCATAATAGTATTATAGCATATATTCCATCACAGACTAAATTGAAGAATGTACACTAGCGCTGGTAATTACAGTAATTGAAATAAATTGATTTATCCGAGAAGAAATCCCAGAACCTTTCTTTGCTTAGAGGAGTCCGGAGTTTTGATTAGATCAAGGTTACACTCGTGAACAGAGAGACAGTAGAAAAGAAAGAAATATAAGTGTAAAACACACATGCATCGTGGAAGAATCTAATGAGGAAACAGCGAGAGGTGTGTGAGTTCTAATGGATGAATATGGGCGGATTTTGGTTTTAGGGGATGGAAAGAATTAAGAAGTTGAAATTAAGTTGTCAGTTTTTTTTGTTAATTATATATTAACGCTCGGGGTGGCGTAATCCTTCTGTTTCCTCTCCCTCAGAACGGGTTAATTCCGAGACAATTAAAAACCAAGAAGGATGAGAAAAACTTGAGCGACGACACCCCGGTGTAACCCCTTTTTCAATTAATCAAGACGCGGGAGAGAGAAAAGAAGTGAAGAAACTCGTCTTGTGGAAACATTCAAATGAGCCGGAGGGGTGATTATCTCAAACAGAGTTAAATCTTTCATTAACACCCCCGTCGTGTAATAAACGTCAATTAGAAGTTAAGTAATTATGTATTTAGTGGGCGCGCGAGCGAGCGAGCTCGAAGCGCGCGCGAGGGTTGAGTTTTGCATAATGGACCAGCGAAAAGGGGTGTAATTAAGGGGATGCTCGCTATTAATTAATGACGACCTGTTGCTTGCACCACCCCTTGCTTCGTTCGGATGTAAAGTGAGGCAAAGCGGAGCTTTAAAATCTGTGTTGATGATGTTTTAAAGCTCATTTGCATGCGCGCCGCACCCCTTTCAACCCTTTTCTGCGATGATTCTCTCATCGTCACAGCATACCATTTTTTTCTTCTGTTTGTCGTTAAACGGTGGGGTTTAAAGTGCACGATACCGACGGTATTGTCTTTGGGTGCCTTCCTTCTCGCTCATGTCTTCGAGCTACGAATTAGTTCACGCCACTCCTACGGTTCAATTATTCAGGCATTCCAGGCAAGACCGTAATTAAATGAAATAATCGTCTAATTGCTTTGTTTACATCTACACCGCAGGGCGTCTTTGTGTATATATGTACATCTATATACACATAGCGCATGGTGCATGACCAAGCAAATGCTCGTAATTAAAAAAAATTGAGATCCTCAAACTTCACCTATGATCCAAGATTCGTTGTAGCTCCATTTTTAGTTCAACTATTATTATTATATACACACACGTTCAGCTCCAATTCACCAGCGTCAGCTTAATAAAATCAGATATTATTCAATCAATTAACTATTGTATATTTTCAAAACCAATCAAACCACTTCGTAAACTCTTCGTAAACTACACGTCAATCCAACAGATTTGTTTCATTTATCTTTTTTACATGCATATTATTTAAAGGTCAACTTTATCGAATCTAACAGAAACTTAACAACTAATTGTTTTTAGAACAAGTCAATAATCACTATACAACAAATCAATTTGATTTAATGAAAATTAACTAAAATATTGCTGAAAATTCATGATCTTTCTACAATTTCTAACAAAATTTTAATTATCTTATTGTAAAGGTAAAAAAAATAAAAAAAAATCTGTGAATTATTGCAAATCTGATAAAGTTCAATTTTCTTTTTGTGAAAGTATAGAAAGTTAGAAATGTTAAAAGTTAGTTGTTGAATAATTTCCATTAAATCAATTGAATTTCATAAAAATTTAGTAATAAATATTTTACTGAAAACTGATGATTTTTTTTATGTAAATTCTCAAAATCTCAGTAAAAGTATACAAAATTATATAATTTAAAAGTTGGTTGTTGAATAATTTCCATTAATAAATTGTTAAAATTGAAATTTAATAAAAAATCAACTAAAATATTTAATGAAATCTTATATATTCACAATTTCACATTAAGTTCACTTATTTTTTTTTGAAAAGGTAAAAAAAATAAAAATTTGTAAAGTTTTGGATAATTTTAATTATAAAAATTGATAAAATTTGAATTTAATAAATATAAACAAAAATATTTCGTGCTGAAAATGAATGAATTCTTTATAAATTCACAATTTCAGATTAAGTTCACTTAACTTTTGGAAAAAGTAAAAAAAGTAAAGTTTTGAAAATTTAACAATTTATTTCATTTATTGATAGAAATTAATTAATAAAATAAATAAATTGTTAAAATTTGAATTTAATAAAAATCAACTGAAATATTTCATGATGTGAATGAACGAATTCTTATGAATTTACAATATACAGTTTAAGTTCAATTATCTTTTAAAAAAGGTAAATAAATGTTTAAGTTTTAACAATTTATTTCATTTATTAGTGGAAATTAAGTAATAAATTGTTAAGAAATGAATAAATTCTTATAAATTCATAATTTCAGATAAAAATCTCTTATATTTGTATAAAACTAAATACATTTGAAATTTGTTCAATAATTTCTTTTAAATTTGAGTATTCAATCCTGAATACTTAACAAACTTTAACAATTGATTTATGTTAAAATCTAAACGATTTGTTAAGTATTCGTGTGTGTTTTTCTGTAAGTTGATTTGTTGTTTTTCTTGCCTAAAGGTTTTTCTGTACTTCTAGTTAAAACAAGAGCGAAAATAAAAAGAGGAGCAGTTACAAGAAGAATTACTCGAGCAAAAGATTTATCGGTGGAAAATAATCGGAAAGCTCGAAAGCTCGTACGCCATTATGATTCATCCATGTAAAACAATTCGCCTGAAGCGAAGATATTATAAACGCCCTGCATAATGAATCACTTTTGCCCTGGTTCTGTTAAAATCTCGTTCTCAATTTTCATTTACTTTTATTCTTCAATTATAAAATAATGTTAATTAGTTATTTCTGCTTGCATTCAAACCATACCTAATTACAAAATAAATCAATAAATATTATAAAAAAAAGAAGTTGATTTAAAGCGTTAGAAATGAATTGTTTGTAGACTTCGAATACAATCAGAAACAGAGAGAGAGAAAATGTTTATTTCACAAGCCTCGCTCCGTGTTTCGAATTAATTATCATTAGCCACTATTGCAAAATGGCGCAACGATAATTATTTTAATTATCATCGGACCGTGCCCGATTCGCAATGGTTACGTGCAACGAAATTCCACGAAAAAAAATTACATGCAGGATTTTTGTGTTCCGCAGCAAAATTCGCAATTAAATCCGAGAAAAAAGCCTAAATTATAATTACACTAACGAATGGCAGCTGAGAGTTTCGAACGGAGAAGGAGAGAAAGAAAGAAATACACAAAAGATAATTAATAATCAATGCTTAAGTGTAGGATAATTTAGTGTGATTACGCTTATGTAAACGTACTCGATTCGTGTCTCCGTCTTTGTTCGGAGCGTCGGTTTCGCGCTCGCTCTTGCTTGATTCAATTTTTATTATGGAAAAATATTGCGTGCCGCTGACGGTTATGTACGAGTGAGTGCAGGCGGTGAATCTATGTAACTGTAAAAGTGATATAACTAAACTGAAATTCATCGGTTCGCATTGTGTAAACAAAACGATTAATGCGAAATAATATTTGTTAATCAGCACGATTTTGTCTCTATCTCTGACTTCATCGATTATATCTATGTAAATATGTACACTTAATGTAATTACTTATAATTAATGCAATTAAAAGTAGTTAGTAAATATTTTTTCTTTGAATTGTTAAGTTATGTAAACTTGGTGAGTCTATTCGCATTAATCACATATAGACATCACATCTGATTTATCAAGTTACAATTACTTCTATTGAGAAAGAAATTTTAAGTACTTAAATTATTTAAGTTGTACACATATCAAAATTATACTACTTTAAAATGTCATAGTTACCAACCATATATCATTCGAAAACTTTATATTCTTTAAAAAATGGGTATAAACACCGATATTTTCAGTGTGGGTATTTTGTCATTCAATTATTTACTTAAAATGTGACAGTTTGCAGTTTCTGTCAATTAATAGAATATATGTCAATATACAAATCTGTCAATTACAACAAAAAACTTGTTAGTGCAGTGACAACTTTATGTTTAATAAGTTGAGTAAAAGTACCGACATTTTCAGTGTGGATGCATCTTTATATGTAATTAAGGAAGAAAAAAACTATTTAATAATCACATGAAATAAAATCTTCCCAAGTAATTTTTCATTCAAGTATTTACTTAAAATGTGACAGATTCTGTCAATCTAAAAATAGCTGTAATTTTTTTTTTCATTCAAATGTTTATTTAAAATGTGACAGTGACAGCTTCTGTCAATCAACAAATATATGTCAATCTACAATTTCTGTCAATCTCAAATATCTGTTAATTACAAAAAAAAAATGTTAGTGCTCAGGAAACTTTATGTTTAATAAGTTGAGTAAACATATTTAATTAAATTGGTAAAAACATAAAAATTTACAGTGTGGATGCACCTTTAAGTAAAAAAATTAGTTTAGAATCATATGAAATAAAACATTGGTAAGTATTTTTGTCATTTAAGTATTTACTTAAAGTATCTCAATCTCATTTCATTTTCCCAATTAAATTTTCATTCAAGTATTTATTTAAATTGTGACAGTGACAGCTTCTGTCATTCAACAAATATATGTCAATCTACAAATATCTGTTAATTACAAAAAAAACTTGTTAGTACTGAGGCAACTTTATGTTTAATAAGTTGAGTAAAAATATTTAATTAAATTGGTAAAACAATCAAAATAAATACTGGATATGGAAATTCGATTAATCGAATGTTTATGTTTGTTTGATGGATTATATAAATTGATATTATTATAATTATAAATAGGTTCGGTCGAGAGTGAAAAGATTATTTTTTTGTTCTTAGTTGAAGCATAATAGTATTATAGCATATATTCCATCACAGACTAAATTGAAGAATGTACACTAGCGCTGGTANAAAAGAAAGAAATATAAGTGTAAAACACACATGCATCGTGGAAGAATCTAATGAGGAAACAGCGAGAGGTGTGTGAGTTCTAATGGATGAATATGGGCGGATTTTGGTTTTAGGGGATGGAAAGAATTAAGAAGTTGAAATTAAGTTGTCAGTTTTTTTCCGTTAATTATATATTAACGCTCGGGGTGGCGTAATCCTTCTGTTTCCTCTCCCTCAGAACGGGTTAATTCCGAGACAATTAAAAACCAAGAAGGATGAAGAAAAACTTGAGCGACGACACCCCGGTGCCCCTTTTTCAATTAATCAAGACGCGGGAGAGAGAAAAGAAGTGAAGAAACTCGTCTTGTGGAAACATTCAAATGAGCCGGAGGGGTGATTATCTCAAACAGAGTTAAATCTTTCATTAACACCCCCGTCGTGTAATAAACGTCAATTAGAAGTTAAGTAATTATGTATTTAGTGGGCGCGCGAGCGAGCGAGCGAGCTCGAAGCGCGCGCGAGGGTTGAGTTTGCATAATGGACCAGCGAAAAGGGGTGTAATTAAGGGGATGCTCGCTATTAATTAATGACGACCTGTTGCTTGCACCACCCCTTGCTTCGTTCGGATGTAAAGTGAGGCAAAGCGGAGCTTTAAAATCTGTGTTGATGATGTTTTAAAGCTCATTTGCATGCGCGCCGCACCCCTTTCAACCCTTTTCTGCGATGATTCTCTCATCGTCACAGCATACCATTTTTTTCTTCTGTTTGTCGTTAAACGGTGGGGTTTAAAGTGCACGATACCGACGGTATTGTCTTTGGGTGCCTTCCTTCTCGCTCATGTCTTCGAGCTACGAATTAGTTCACGCCACTCCTACGGTTCAATTATTCAGGCATTCCAGGCAAGACCGTAATTAAATGAAATAATCGTCTAATTGCTTTGTTTACATCTACACCGCAGGGCATCTTTGTGTATATATGTACATCTATATACACATAGCGCATGGTGCATGACCAAGCAAATGCTCGTAATTAAAAAAAAAATGAGATCCTCAAACTTCACCTATGATCCAAGATTCGTTGTAGCTCCATTTTTAGTTCAACTATTATTATTATATACACACACGTTCAGCTCCAATTCACCAGCGTCAGCTTAATAAAATCAGATATTATTCAATCAATTAACTATTGTATATTTTCAAAACCAATCAAACCACTTCGTAAACTCTTCGTAAACTACACGTCAATCCAACAGATTTGTTTCATTTATCTTTTTTACATGCATATTATTTAAAGGTCAACTTTATCGAATCTA
Organism: Nicrophorus vespilloides; assembly: GCF_001412225.1. Classification (NCBI taxonomy): domain Eukaryota; kingdom Metazoa; phylum Arthropoda; class Insecta; order Coleoptera; family Silphidae; genus Nicrophorus; species Nicrophorus vespilloides. The sequence continues at coordinate 152,665 of NW_017095787.1, forward strand.
ACAGAAACTTAACAACTAATTGTTTTTAGAACAAGTCAATAATCACTATACAACAAATCAATTTGAATTTAATGAAAATTAACTAAAATATTGCTGAAAATTCATGATCTTTCTACAATTTCTAACAAAATTTTAATTATCTTATTGTAAAGGTAAAAAAAATAAAAAAAAATCTGTGAATTATTGCAAATCTGATAAAGTTCAATTTTCTTTTTGTGAAAGTATAGAAAGTTAGAAATGTTAAAAGTTAGTTGTTGAATAATTTCCATTAAATCAATTGAATTTCATAAAAATTTAGTAATAAATATTTTACTGAAAACTGATGATTTTTTTTATGTAAATTCTCAAAATCTCAGTAAAAGTATACAAAATTATATAATTTAAAAGTTGGTTGTTGAATAATTTCCATTAATAAATTGTTAAAATTGAAATTTAATAAAAAATCAACTAAAATATTTAATGAAATCTTATATATTCACAATTTCACATTAAGTTCACTTATTTTTTTTTGAAAAGGTAAAAAAAATAAAAATTTGTAAAGTTTTGGATAATTTTAATTATAAAAATTGATAAAATTTGAATTTAATAAATATAAACAAAAATATTTCGTGCTGAAAATGAATGAATTCTTTATAAATTCACAATTTCAGATTAAGTTCACTTAACTTTTGGAAAAAGTAAAAAAAGTAAAGTTTTGAAAATTTAACAATTTATTTCATTTATTGATAGAAATTAATTAATAAAATAAATAAATTGTTAAAATTTGAATTTAATAAAAATCAACTGAAATATTTCATGATGTGAATGAACGAATTCTTATGAATTTACAATATACAGTTTAAGTTCAATTATCTTTTAAAAAAGGTAAATAAATGTTTAAGTTTTAACAATTTATTTCATTTATTAGTGGAAATTAAGTAATAAATTGTTAAGAAATGAATAAATTCTTATAAATTCATAATTTCAGATAAAAATCTCTTATATTTGTATAAAACTAAATAAATTTTGAAATTTGTTCAATAATTTCCTTTAAATTTATGTATTCAATCCTAAAAACTTAACAAATAGTTTAAACTTTAACAATTGATTTATGTTAAAATCTAAAAGATTTGTTAAGTATTCGTGTGTGTTTTTCTGTATGTTGATTTGTTGTTTTTCTTGCCTAAAGGTTTTTCTGTACTTCTAGTTAAAACAAGAGCGAAAATAAAAAGAGGAGCAGTTACAAGAAGAATTACTCGAGCAAAAGATTTATCGGTGGAAAATAATCGGAAAGCTCGAAAGCTCGTACGCCATTATGATTCATCCATGTAAAACAATTCGCCTGAAGCGAAGATATTATAAACGCCCTGCATAATGAATCACTTTTGCCCTGGTTCTGTTAAAATCTCGTTCTCAATTTTCATTTACTTTTATTCTTCAATTATAAAATAATGTTAATTAGTTATTTCTGCTTGCATTCAAACCATACCTAATTACAAAATAAATCAATAAATATTATAAAAAAAAGAAGTTGATTTAAAGCGTTAGAAATGAATTGTTTGTAGACTTCGAATACAATCAGAAACAGAGAGAGAGAAAATGTTTATTTCACAAGCCTCGCTCCGTGTTTCGAATTAATTATCATTAGCCACTATTGCAAAATGGCGCAACGATAATTATTTTAATTATCATCGGACCGTGCCCGATTCGCAATGGTTACGTGCAACGAAATTCCACGAAAAAAAATTACATGCAGGATTTTTGTGTTCCGCAGCAAAATTCGCAATTAAATCCGAGAAAAAAGCCTAAATTATAATTACACTAACGAATGGCAGCTGAGAGTTTCGAACGGAGAAGGAGAGAAAGAAAGAAATACACAAAAGATAATTAATAATCAATGCTTAAGTGTAGGATAATTTAGTGTGATTACGCTTATGTAAACGTACTCGATTCGTGTCTCCGTCTTTGTTCGGAGCGTCGTGTTTCGCCGCTCGCTCTTGCTTGATTCAATTTTTATTATGGAAAAATATTGCGTGCCGCTGACGGTTATGTACGAGTGAGTGCAGGCGGTGAATCTATGTAACTGTAAAAGTGATATAACTAAACTGAAATTCATCGGTTCGCATTGTGTAAACAAAACGATTAATGCGAAATAATATTTGTTAATCAGCACGATTTTGTCTCTATCTCTGACTTCATCGATTATATCTATGTAAATATGTACACTTAATGTAATTACTTATAATTAATGCAATTAAAAGTAGTTAGTAAATATTTTTTCTTTGAATTGTTAAGTTATGTAAACTTGGTGAGTCTATTCGCATTAATCACATATAGACATCACATCTGATTTATCAAGTTACAATTACTTCTATTGAGAAAGAAATTTTAAGATACTTAAATTATTTAAGTTGATACACATATCAAAATTATACTATTTAAAATGTCATAGTTACCAACCATATATCATTCGAAAAGTTTATATTCTTTAAAAAATGGGTATAAACACCGATATTTTCAGTGTGGGTATTTTGTCATTCAATTATTTACTTAAAATGTGACAGTTTGCAGTTTCTGTCAATTAATAGAATATATGTCAATATACAAATCTGTCAATTACAACAAAAAACTTGTTAGTGCAGTGACAACTTTATGTTTAATAAGTTGAGTAAAAGTACCGACATTTTCAGTGTGGATGCATCTTTATATGTAATTAAGGAAGAAAAAAACTATTTAATAATCACATGAAATAAAATCTTCCCAAGTAATTTTTCATTCAAGTATTTACTTAAAATGTGACAGATTCTGTCAATCTAAAAATAGCTGTAATTTTTTTTTTCATTCAAATGTTTATTTAAAATGTGACAGTGACAGCTTCTGTCAATCAACAAATATATGTCAATCTACAATTTCTGTCAATCTCAAATATCTGTTAATTACAAAAAAAATGTTAGTGCTCAGGAAACTTTATGTTTAATAAGTTGAGTAAACATATTTAATTAAATTGGTAAAAACATAAAAATTTACAGTGTGGATGCACCTTTAAGTAAAAAATTAGTTTAGAATCATATGAAATAAAACATTGGTAAGTATTTTTGTCATTTAAGTATTTACTTAAAGTATCTCAATCTCATTTCATTTTCCCAATTAAATTTTCATTCAAGTATTTATTTAAATTGTGACAGTGACAGCTTCTGTCATTCAACAAATATATGTCAATCTACAAATATCTGTTAATTACAAAAAAAACTTGTTAGTACTGAGGCAACTTTATGTTTAATAAGTTGAGTAAAAATATTTAATTAAATTGGTAAAAACACAAAAATGTACAGTGTGGATGTACCTTTAAGTAAAAAATTGGTTTAGAATCATATGAAATAAAAAATTCGTTAGTATTTTTGTCATTTAAGTATTTAATTAAAGTATGACAGTGAATTACAAAAAACTTGTTGGTTTTGAGTCAATTATAATGGTAAAAACACCGAAATGTTCAGTGTGTATGCACCTTTATATGTAATTAAGATAAAAAATAGATTTGTAATCACATGAAATGAGATTTTCCCAATTAATTTTTCAATCAAATATTTAATTAAAATGTGACAGTGACAGATACTGTTAATCAATAAATATTGACATACAGTTGTTCTATCAATCTACAAATATCCGTCAATTACAAAAAAAATGGTTAGTTTTTAGTAAATTGAGAAAAAAATAGTAATTTTTTAAATTGAAATTTGTAGATTTTAAATAATGTGACAGCATTACTATTACCAACTACATTTAATATTATAAAACATTGAATATTGTGTATACATTTTAAGTTGGTATAACTACAGAAAATGATTGTCATTTGTGTGATTTATAAAAAAAAAAACAGAACACAAAATAAGAGTTAGTACAACTTCATTTGCTTGCGTATGTAGGTTAAAATCTGATAATTTTATTACGAAACCTTAGAAATAGGAAACATGCAGAGGAGAAGGTGTATTTAAAAGCGTCTAATTGGATTTCGGTAATTTCCAGATTAAAAAGCTGATTAACTAAAGGTTTCCATTATGACCGCTACTGCGTTCAATTCGAATTTCCCCTATATCCTACACTTCCTACATACGATATTTCTCTCTCTCTCTATTTTTTTTATTTATTTCCATTATTCCGGTGTGGAAATAATTACGATTTTCCTACGCTCGTAATTCGATTACACAAAGAACCGACGCGTTTTACCTGCTACCATTATAATTGCGATCAATTAAGAAGATAGAAACGGCCACAAACATATTGTAAATGTCGTGTCCGATGGTTTATAGCATTATTTTACCATTGTTTTCAAACAATTATTATTATATATTTTTTTTTCATAATTCGAACATGGAAATTGGAATATTACATTTCCGCACAATATTGAATTATATATGATGATTCAATGACAACAGCGGAACAATAACAAAAAATAATACAGATTTACAACGTTTTTTTTTTTATTTTCTAATTTCCTCATCAGATTACAATTCGTAATTATCTTTTTATTTTTCCCTACTTTTATTTCAATTTCATCCTACACTAATAATAATTTAAAATTCATTTATTTCAGATTCAAAATTATTTAGAAAATTATAAGAAATAAGTTTCAGTTAAATAAAATTTTAAGAAATTGGATCAGCAAAGTTTTGTATTGGAAATTGCAATAAATCCTCTAAAACTGTATCAATAGAAGTAAGAAGTAAAACAAGGATGTCACTGGGCATAGGTAGTGAAAAAGATTGATATGCACTTAAGTATATTGACTTCTGTTATTGAAACTCACCCTTTTTTATGGTAAAAGTTGTAAGGAATCTTCATATTTCTGATCCGAGCTAATATTTACGAGTCTTTCTTTCCATTGGAATTTGAATACGCCTAAATTCCAAAGGATTAATTGTGGAAAAGAAAGAAAGGGATGTATATTTTATTTGAGCGCAGTTACGTGAGGAAGGAAAAGATTGCGATGGAAAAGCGGACCGCTTGTAATTAATTTGATGGAACTTTGTTTGGCGCAGCGGCGCAATAATAATAATAATTAAGGTCCTTTTCCTTCACCCTGCGATCTCCTTCCTTCCTATCCTTCCTTCCATCGTCCTTCCCATCCAGTCCGAGGTCTATTAATGACATGACCCGGTTTAATAAGGGGATGCCGTTGCGGCCGCTCATAACAATCCAATTTATTAAAAAATCGAAAACCTATACAGTCTTTCTCTGTCTAACTTACAGAGGAAAATGCACAAATGTGTGTGTTTGTGTGTGTATATATATAAAAATTAATCACATTATCAATCTGACCGTTCCGTGGCGCAATTCGTGGAGCGTTCCTCCATCTAAGAGATTAGCAAGACAGATTCATTAATTAAGCCGCGATCATTCATTAAGTTGATTGCTCCGGGGGTCGTGGGCAGGGTGGTAGACGAGCGGCACACATCCACCCCCGTCGCCGGACGCGCGCCGCTCGCCGTCTACCCTGGATCCGATTATTAGTAATTTACGAATGACGTCACGGCTCATTACGTATGCCAACGTGGAGCAATCATTAAAGGTATTGATTGAAGTTTTCTCCGTGTTTTTTTTTTCTCGCTCTCTCATTCTTCCCCCGCGGTCCCTTTCCTACCCTTCTCGTAGCTTTTTTCCGCGTCCCTCACGCCTCCTCCTCCTCCTCTCGCCACCAGAAGCAACCCCTCAGGACTACCAGAGCTGCAAGAGGAAGAAAACCACGCTTGCGCTCCCACCTTCTCTTCCTTAGCCTGCTTATTTCACTGCATTTGTGTGTGCGCGTTTTTTTTAATTTTTCAATTTTTTTCATCACTCACTCCGTTTTTTAGTTCAATAAAGTCATTTGTTTCAAATCTCATTAGTTTCATTTTCTCTTGGGAAAGTTCTAAATTATTTCAACATTTCATTCCCTAATCTTTACTTCAATATAATTATGAATAGTAATGATAATTCAATATTGTGTAACTTTTTTTTATTATTACTAAATCAATTATTTACTTTAAGCTCAATAATTCAAGACTATTGGACAAATATTACAAATAAAGTCACAAATGACTAATTTCAATTATGAATGAAAACTATGGTTCACAGTGGTTTATTTAACTAATAAGTATTTTTATTTACTGTTTAAACCCTATGAATCCTACTGGTATCATGATGAAACCACATTTTTAATAATTTATATTATTAACTAAAGGTGTTCTACTATTTACATACTCTTATATGATGCATATAATTGTTTATTAGATCAGGAATCAAATTAAATCAGTTTGCGGCGGATATATCCGCCTTATGCTTTATGATGGAAAAAAATGATGTGATTTATACAAATCAGTGTATTAAAATGTGTTTTGCTTGTTTGTATTGTTTTGTATAATGATTTTAAAATGTTATTTGTACTTTTTGTTGGTAATTGTCTTTTATTTTTGTGTAGAGAAAAGGGCACTTTTCGGATCTCGTTAGTTTCATTATCTCTTGGGAAAGTTGAAAATTATTTCTGGAGGGCATCATCCAACTCTTTTGTTCTATTTGCCGGTGGAGTTCGTAGTGGAGGGAGTCGAATCATAGGGGTCGATATTACATTATTAGTTTCTGTAAGCATTCGATACATTTCATCTCGAAAAATTAACATTTCTAATTGGATATGTTTATTCGTTTTTATTGTATACAATTATTTTTTTTTAATTTCATTCTTTTATTCGATTTCGTCGCTCATTATTTACAGTAAATGCGTTCGAATCGTGGAAATTTCTCCACGATACCCACATAACTTATGATTGGAGCAAACAAAACACAATTCTTTGCGGCTGAACCTTACCAGCATTTGCGCTAAATACAATAGAATAAATTACTGACTTCTCCTTCTTTTTTTTAAATGGGATTAATCTATCGCGGGGTAAAATGAGACGATGTTACGTAAAAAAAAGGAAATATAGTCTTTGGATGTGTGTGGTAAGTTGGGGAAGAAACGCGGGTGGATAAATAATGCAGACTGTATGCAGTATAATGTAACAGTGACCATAAGGGGTGGATGTGGCGGCGGCGAATGTTGTGGGCGAGGGACGAGGTCGGGGGTGGTAGGAGGAGGCGGTCGACGCCGCTGCCGCCGCCGCCACCACTAGTCAGCAGGCAGCGAGGGGTAGTTTTAATTGCGGTTTGCTAAGATGGCGTGCATGCCACACTCGCACTTAGCACCGCGACGCTGCTTTTTTCTCTCCCTGCCGAACGTGCAGATCGATAAACGACGCTCTCGTGTTTTAAAAACATAAAACTTATATTCCCGACGTCGCCTCGTCCTGCCAATTAAAAAATTATCCACCGTCCTCGCACATCCTTCCATTCAAAGAACAAAGAAATGAGCAACAACAAAAATATTGAAAAATTTGAAAAAAAATATAAATAAAAATCCATAAAAAAATAGGAATTGAGATAATATACTTTACATATATTTCCAATTTAAATAAGTAATAATTTTGTGAAGAAAAAGTTAGGTGTAAACGAAAAATCGAATCGAAAAACCACATTTTTAATAATTTATATTATTACTTAAGTTTTTCTACTATTTACATACTCT
>NW_017095787.1:160259-171292 GCF_001412225.1 Nicrophorus vespilloides
GGATATATCCGCCTTATGCCGTATGATGAAAAGTTGATGTGATTTATACAAATCAGTGTATTAAAATGTGTTTTCTTGTGAATTAATAAATCAATTATTGTTTGTATTATTATCCACCGTCCTCGCACATCCCTCCCGTTCAAAGAACATAGAAATGAACAACAACAAAAATATTGAAAAATTTGAAAAAAATTATAAATGAAAATCCATAAAATTCATAAAAAAATAGGAATTGTGATACTATACTATACATATATTTCCAATTTAAATAAGTAATAATTTTGTGAAGAAAAAGTTAGGTGTAAACTAAAAATCGAATCGAAAAACCACATTTTTAATAATTTATATTATTACTTAAGTTTTTCTACTATTTACATACTCTTATATGATGCATATAATTGTGTATTAGATCAAGAATCAAATTAAATCAGTTTGTGATTGCGCGGCGGATATATCCGCCTTATGCCGTATGATGAAAAGTTGATGTGATTTATACAAATCAGTGTATTAAAATGTGTTTTTCTTGTCAATTAATAAATCAATTATTGTTTGTATTATTATCCACCGTCGTCGCACATCCTCCCATGCAAAGAACAAAGAAATGAACAACAACAAAAATATTGAAAAATTTGAAAAAAAAAAAATATAAATGAAAATCCATAAAATTTACATATATTTCCAATTTAAATAAGTAATAATTTTGTGAAGAAAAAGTTAGGTGTAAATGAAAAATCTAATAGATTTATCAAATTATATTTTGGGGTTATAAAATTGTTAAAAAATATTTAATACAACCCCAATAAATATAATATTAGGATTATCAATTGAAATCTGTGCCTTTTAGATATGGTAATTCCATTTGGATGATCCTCAGCTGCAAGGATTTAGAATTACAGGTATTTTTATTTATTATTAAAGTGCTCTTTGATGAAAGTAGGATGGATGGAGGAGAGAGAGTGTTTTTAAAATAAGTGCAATGCGATATTTATAGGATCGAAAGTCTCAATGCAAGGTGGAAGATATTAAATGGCACATTTCGAGCTTAAGACCATAAATCATATTCGACTTTAAAAAATATGATTCCTTTAGATAATTTATATATAAATTTTTATAAATATAATTTCAAAATCAATGTAGAGAATAAATCACACGAATTCTTCTATGAAATTCATGACAATATCATTTTGTAATATAAAGACAAAAATAAGATTATATAGATATAAATACACCAAATTCATTGAAACAAATATGTTTTACAAAATTTAGTTAGTATTCAAAATATTACAATATTAACGGTATAATTTTCTTAATGGAAACGATTAGTATTCAATGAAAAATATGCTTAACTGAAACCTATATTTCGTTCCGCATAAAATATTTGTGGTTTTTGGGTAGCAGATGCACAAATAATCCCACAAAAACGGGAAAAACTTAGGTAAGGAATCGATACAATTAACTCGGCGAATTCAAAAGGAAATAATACGAGTGCGTTTATGGAATGTGTGCAAAGCCGTTAGCCCCTTTTGTGCGACAGTTTTGGGTTTCGTCGATTCACTACTTAAACATGAGAAAAAGAAATAGAAATAAACTAGGAATTTTTATATATGTGTGAGAAACTAGAAATTTCACATTAGATGGTTTTTATGTAAATTTTGTATAAATTATTTTCTACTTAAAATTATACTTTTAAACATATTTATTTTTTTGTTTAATTAAGAAATTTATATATTTTCTTGTTTAATGAAGAAATTCAAGTATTTTCTTCGTTTTTGTTTCAGAGATTTCTGTGTTTAAAGTAGTTTTTAGTGATATTTAAAATTTGGCGCCCAACGGGGGCTTTCTATTATTACTAAAAAAAAGTAAATTTTCAAAATATTCCAATAAAAATCAAAACATTTTAAGTAATTTTAAAATAAACTTATATATTTACTAATATTCTACATACTTTTTTCTTAGTTAATTGAAAATTCTTTTGACTTGAATTTTTTTTTCAAAAAAATAAATCCAAATTTAGAAACTAATTCTAACACTAAAAGAAATTAACTGAACAAACACTAAAATAAACTAGGAATTTATATATATATACATATGTGTGAGAAACTAGAATTTTCACATTAGATGTTTTTATGTAAATTTTGTATAAATTATTTTCAACTTAAAATTGTATATATTTATTGTTTTGCTTAATTAAGAAAGTTATTTATTTCCTTGTTTAATGAAGAAATTCAAGTATTTTCTTCGTTTTTGTTTCAAATATTTCCGTGTATAAAGTAGTTTTTAGTGATATTTAAAATTTGGCGCCCAACGTGGGGCTTTTCCATTATTACTAAAAAAAAGTAAATTACCAAAATATTCCAATCAAAATCAAAACATTTTATGTAATTTTAAGATAAACTTATATATTTACTAATATTTTACATGCGTTTTTCTTAGTTAATTGAAAATTCGTTACATTTAAAAAATATTTTTTTCAATAAAATTAATTCAAATTAACTGAACAACCACTAAAAATGTTTGTGTAATTAATACAGTAAACAAATAAGTACGGTCTTCTTTTTATTCAGTAAAACGTGATAAAAATTTGAAGATTTACAACAAACATTTAAAATTACTGTTTTTTTTAATTTAATGAAGAAATTCAAGTAATTTATTGTAAAAATGTTCGTTTTTTTTTAGATATTTTCTGGTATAAACTAGTTTATAGTAATATTTCAAATTTGGCGCTTAACGTAGGGCACTCATTTATTAGTAAATTAATCAAAATCATGTTTCACTTTTTTCAGTAAAATAAATCCAAATTTAGAAAGTAACTGTAATACAAAAGGAAATTAACTGAACAAACACGAAATATGTTTGTGTAATTAATACAGTAAAAAAAAGGACCGTGGTACTCATTTTTTCAGTAAAACGTGACAAAAATTTGAAGAGAAGAATCGATTTGCATGTCCGTCCGTGGTGCTTGTAAATCAGAAATTTCCAAGACGATTCCGTGGGCCGACGAAGAAAGCTAATTAACATGTATAATGCCAGAAGATTGTTATTTTCGTATGTGTAATGAGGATCCTTTTAATTTATAAACTGATTACAACACGAAGAGCCAACGGCGAATACAAATCAGGCCGGATTTCTTCAGCTCGCGTTTTCACACAACAGAAATAAAAGAAATATATATATATAAACGAATTCCCGGGAATAAATTAGTAAAAATTTCGATACCGTCCGTCCATAAAATACGCATCGACGAAAAGGAACCACAAAGCGACGAACGCACGCATGGAAACCCATACAAATGATGGGCGCGTTTCGTTTGTAATCGTACGTATATGCAAAGTCGAAACAACAACAAGAACAACAACAAAAAAACGCAACGAGCGGAGATGGGAGCGCGAATGAACAACAAACAAACAAAAACATATAAGAGCGAGAGAAAGAGAACAAAACAAATGAAACCGTAATGAAAAGCCACCTAACAAGCATTACGTTTATATAACTCTTTTGTTTTCAATAATGCACTCATTACATGGCACCACTTCCGGCCCGTCGTTGCCAACACAATAAGCAGCAGGAAACGCGGAACTCGGTGCTTCGTACTTAATGGAAAAATTAAAAAAAAAACAGAGAGAAAATGAAAGTATTAACGAACAAACAATAATAAATAAATAACAGAGGAGGAAAAAATACGCGACGATATAATTACTAATTGCTTTTTAATCATTCCGGATTCCCGAAAATATCCATGTGCACGACAATTAAATCGTCCTGCAATGTGTTATTAAGGTATTGATGCTGTTGCTCTCATTATCCGTGCCTATCCGGTGTTGCAATCATCATCCAACGTTGTTGTTTATTTCTTGTTTTGCTTTAAAACGCGACACAATTATAAAACTATTTACTCACTCGGCCAGGCGAAGACGCGCCACGAAACGGATAATCCACGATAATCATAATCCGATCTGAACTCACCTCCTGAAACAGAAGAGAAGAAAATTACATTTTTTTAAATTTGATATTACGCTAATTACTTAATTTAAATGCTAATTAACCCTATTGCTACTAATTAAGACTACTAATTGTCATGGCTCTTCTCGGAATGTTAATCCATTAATTAATTTACTCCTCCAGTCTGTGGAATTAAAGCAATTTACACTAGCAATCGTTTACGAACTTAATTTTACTTTGTTTTAGCATTCTGCATTTCTAAACGCTTCATTAATCTTCATATCCATTCAAATACTATAACAGAAATACAATAATTTATAGAAAAACATCTCAATTTATTTCACTTTTCTTCATGTTTTTCTTTTGTAATAAATTGTAAATATTATATTTATACTTTTAGAAAATTCATTAACTTTTTGTTTAGTTTTTCATTATATTTATTAAACTATTATTTTTCTAATGATAATACAAAATTTTACTAAATATATAAGTATAAAGAGATTTTTAGCTAACAAATATAGAAAATTTTACTAAAATTCACACGATTAGATACATTTTAATCCGAAATTCACATCTAATACATTAATTGTGAATATAATATTTCATTGTAAGTATTTCAGCATTAGATTTGTGCTTTAATTTTAATAAAAAATTACACATGATTTACTACATAGAATAAAATCTATAACAAAAAAGTAATCTATATAGATGCATAGAATTACGAAAACTATACATATTTTATGTGCGTAATGTGACTACAAAGTTTCGTTCATTCGCAAAAACCCCCTTTCTATTTTTTTTTAAATACAAATTTGATGGCACCCCTCGACGTAAATCACAAACTAGGGTAACTATTTTTAGGAAATAAAAATGGTATCCAGTAATCCTGGGACGTGCTTGGGGGGGTGTGTGCGTATGTTCTTTTTTTTTCGTTTCCAAACGAACAAAGAGAATGGGAAATGCATGTATCCTATCTTCAGTGATTTTAGTCGCGCTACAAAGAGAGGGGTGAAAAAAAAATGGAAGAAGAAACAAATCACAGTTTCTAAAGTTTAAATTCACAAATGCTTTTAAAAACTTGTTAATGTTGAAATGTTTTTTTTTATTATATTTTTTTTATTATAGACTTGGCATTATAAAATTAATTGAAAGTTCTATTGAGAGTAGACAAGAAATGGAAAATTTAGGAAACTTTTCATATACCTACAATTTCTAGTAAATTTAAAGAAATTTTAATAAATTTAATCGGGGGTTCCACATGGTAATGTTGTAGGTCCTATCATTAACTGTGAAAATAATTGTATTATAAAACTTTATCATTTCTATACTTTGTCACAAGTTTAATGAAGAAATTCAAGTAATTTATTATAAAAATGTTCGTTTTTTAAATATTTCCGGTTATAAACTGGTTTATAGTAATATTTAAAATTTGGCGCCCAACGTAGGGCACTCATTTATTACTAAAAAAAGTAAATTAATCAAAATCGAAGCATATTGCATGTTTCACTTTTTTCAGTAAAATAAATCCAAATTTAGAAAGTAACTGTAATACAAAAGGATATTAATTGAATAAACACGAAAAAATGGAAAGAGAAACAAATCACAGTTTCTAAAGTTTAAATTCACAAATGCTTTTAAAAACTTGTTAATATTGAAGTGTTTTTTTTTATAATAGTCTTTTTATTATAGACTTGTCATTATAAAATTAATTGAAAGTTTTATTAAAAGTAGACAAGAAATGGAAAATTTAGGAAAAATTTCATATACATACAATTTCTAGTAAATTTAAAGAAATTTTAATAAATGGTAATGTTGTGGGTTCTATTATTAATTTTACTGTGAAAATAAACAAATAGATTTCTTTGGACCAAAAAATTACTGTTTTTTTTAATTTAATGAAGAAATTCAAATAATTTATTGTAAAAATGTTTGTTTTTTAGATATTTCCGGGTATAAACTAGTTTTATTAAGAGTAGACAAGAAATGGAAAATTTAGGAAAATTTTCATATACATACAATTTCTAGTAAATTTAAAGAAATTTTAATAAATTTAATCGGGGGTTCCACATGGTAATGTTGTTGGTCCTATTATTAATTTTACTCTGAAAAATAAACAAATAGATTTTTTTGGACCAATAAATAAACAGTAAAAATAGTTGTATTATATAATTTTCTATACTTTGTCACAAGTTTAACAAAAAAAAACCGTTCGTAAATGTTCGTTGTTTAATTTACTCTGCGTCGATAATTTATGAACGGTTTTTTTTATTATATTATATAATATATATGTTTTTTTTTTCGGCGATTTCTTTTTGTGCCCCGATTCTATTCAATTCGTCTCTGGAAAAAATAATTAATGAAAAATCGGCTCCGTGCAGAAGTTTCTGTTATTGTTGCGGCGCATTAGCTGTTTCCCTCTCTATCCGATCGACGTGGAAGGAAAGAGACGGGAGGTGGTTGGTAGCGGTGGGCGTCTACCCTTAACGACATTAGTTTTGCAATACAAGGGTTCGATTTTGTCAGCCCCCCGGGTGAACAGAAAGCGATTATAAACAACCCCATCGTCCCAAATGCGAACGAACCAAGAGAATTCGATACGTTGTCAATGCGATTTGTGTAGAGAGAGAGAGAGGCAGAAAAAAAAAAGACTGGTCCTCTCGATACTTTATGGCGACACGTGTGTAACGAACCAAATGGTCGGAATTTATTATTATTCCCTTAATGACAGAATCATAGGGTTGCGAAGGCATTAATAAAAAATACACACACAATACCCATGATAAATGATATATATATATATAATTCTAGTTTCCAAATGTGGATTAGGCCTTTTTATCTTTACTCATTGAATGAATCATTCATTTCATTTCTTTTTACTACTTCTGTTGGTGTTGAATGTTGCGTTTCGGTTTGGGAACTAATTTGTACCCCCGAAGAAGACGTTGAGTATCTGTGGGTAATTTCGTGGAGCAGATGATGATTTCCGGTGATTGGTCATTAGGTCTTCGGTTGGTCGGTTTCCAGAGATGGAGCGGTCTGCGGTCGCACCAATTTGAATGCATTCCGTTATTGAAAAATCCTCTTCTCTTCTCTTATCGTCACACACACACACACGTTTTTATTTATTTTTTCTACCAATATTTACCGGAGATAATTCACATTAGTGAACCGACGACGATAAAACCCGGAGCAAAATCATTATTATCTTCTTTTCTACTATTAAACTGTTAAATGGTGTGTTTGCACAGTACGCATCACAAATGAGGTAATGCTTTGGTTGATGATAAATGTGTGTGCTATGCGGTTGGTTGGTATCATTAGAGGATGGAAAAATGGGATTCTGAGAAAGCGGCGGAATCGATTTGCCGACATTCCGTTTATGAAATATTCAATGTTTATTGTGTTTGTGTATTTTTTGTTTGCAGTCCAGAATCAATGGGAATTATTGTCGATTCCAACGAGCATCATCTGTCACCTGGCTGCTGCTCTAACTACGCTCATTCAAACGCTAATCAGCAGATTAATTCTTACGCAACTACTCATCACCTTCAACTACATCCTATGTCGCTTATCGTAAACAAACATTGACTCTGTCCACATCAGTATCAGACAACGACTACGTTTAATCCATTTCATCCCCATAATCTACTCTTAATATACATTTACTCAATCGCAAATTATATAACATTATAAAAAATCCAGACATTCCGTACAATACCTAAAACTAGTGGACACTGTCCAAAGCCCATAATATCAATATTTGATGATCAAATCCATTCTTAGATCAAAAAATATATTTCGTTTTCCATTTATTGACAAAATCTCACCTTTTTTTTTGGGTGAATACAAAGAAATAAAGATTTCTTTTGTAATTTGAGTATCAAATGCACATTTTAGTCTTGTGAACTAGATATGCCCCAATTGTAAATTTCGACCCCTCGGGGTGAAACTGGAAGAAAGAAAGCAAAAAAAATATCTCTTCTCTTTTAAATATCTGGAGATTATATCGAAGGGGGTTGTTTCCTAAAAGAGGGAGAGCGATTTCTACAAAATCAAACCGAAATTTTGCATCTTGTATTTTTTTCCAAAAAAAATCAATAAAACCTCATTTTTTTTACGTTTTCAATTTATTTAAATGAAGCAACTTTCTAACTCGAGACAAATTAAAAATAAATTGTTGGTTTGTTAAAATTTAAAAAAATCTTAATAATACAAAGTATTTACAGTTATCCTTGTTACACATTAAATTATTCAAATTTTTTACAAAAAAAAAAACATAAAATACATGTGTAATTGTAAAAATAACAATAATATCGAATTGTTTATTGTGATCTCCGTTTTTATTATTTACATAATTTGTACACGCGAACTTTAATACAGTCACCGATTGTCATATATATTATGTAACATTCCGGCTTCGAAATTGAGCAGCTGCATAATAATAACACTCGATGGAACGAACAACTACAGTGAACATAAATTCCCATTAATATTCCACCATATATTTCCCATTGTTATTTCACAATAAATTACATAATTAATAAACGTAAATTAATGAATATTATTGCTAAATTTGGTAATAATTTTAATAGTTCGATCAATTGAAGCAACAGGAAATGTTTTCGAAAATAAAAAATGTTACAGTATTTTGTGGATGCGACGAGTTAGTTCAATTTACTCAAGATAAAAAAAACTATTTGTTTGGGACGGACCCTGTCAATGGTAAATTGCTTGCTTCTCTCACCTTTTATTATAGTGAGCAAACAAACGGCGACGCTGAGTTTCAGATAACCAAAAGAGAAATTGATTATTTCGTAGACATTAAACAGTATCAAATTAAAGAAAGATGTGAGAGCTGACGATAATTTTTCGGTTGTTGTTTACTCTACAAATTTCATGCCTGAATCATTTTAGACTTAAGGTAAGTAAAAAAAAACAGATTTGATGTAGACAATTTCTTGTATAAAGAGATGTTAAAATTGAAATATCCAAAAGAAACACTTATAATTTTGACCACATTGACTCTACAAATTTAAAGTCTGAATCTCTTCACACTTCAAATTTGTAGTCAAGTTAAAATACAGATTTGATGAAGACAATTTCTTGTATAAAGAGATGTTAAAATTGAAATATCCAAAAGAAACACTTATAATTTTGACCACATTGACTCTATAAATTTAAAGCCTCAATCTCTTCACGCTTCAAATTTGTAGTCAAGTAAAAAACAGATTTGATGTAGACAATTTATTGTATAAAAAAATGTTAAAATTGAAATATCCAAAAGAAATATTTATGATTTCCTGGATATTAAACAGTGTCAAATTAAAGAAGGTGTGAGAGCTGACGATAATTTTTCTGAAGCTCTTCAGATTTAAAATTTGTAGATAAGTATAAAAAAACAGATTTGATGGAGACAATTTCTTGTGTAAAGAGGTGTTAAAATTGAAGTATCCAAAAGAAACACTTATAATTTCGTACATATTGACTTTACAAATTTAATTCCTGAATGTCTTCACGCTTAAAATTTGTACACAAGTTGTAGTTTTAGTGTTAAAGAAAGATTTTTTCGTTTCGTTTGTTATTGACTCTTATAAATGTAAAGCCTGAATCTCTCCAGACATCCAAAAGAAATACTTATAATTTCGTAGACATTAACTCTCTAAATTTAATGCCTGAATCTGTTCAGAGCTAAAATTTTAAGACAAGTAAAATCAAAACGGATTTAATGTGCACAATTTCTTGTATAAAGAGATGTTAAAATTGAAGTATCCAAAAGAAATACTTATAATTTCCTAGACATTGACTCTACAAATTTAATGCCTGAATCTCATCAGACTTAAAATTTATAGACAAAACAGATTTGATATAGACAATTTCTTGTATAAAGAGATGTTAAAATTAAAATAACCAAAAAAGAAACACTTATAATTTCGTACACATTGTCTTTACAAATTTAATGCCTCAATGTCTTCACGCTCAAAATTTGTAAACAAGTTGTAGTTTTAGTGTTAAAGAAAGATTTTTTCGTTTCGTTTGTTGTTGACTCTTATAAATGTAAAGCCTGAATCTCTTCAGACATCCAAAAGAAACACTTATTATTTCGTAGACATATTGACTCTCTGAATTTAATGCCTGAATCTCTTCAGACCTAAAATTTGTAGGCAAGCAAAATCAAAACGGATTTGATGTACACAATTTCTTGTATAAAGATATGTTAAAATTGAAATATCCAAAATAAATATTTATTATTTTGTAAACTTTAAATACTATCAGATTAATAAGGAAGAGATGGTTGATTTTCTTGTTTTGGTTCAGACACAGATTTTCTGTAGACAATTTTTTGCATAAATAGGTATTAAAATTAAAATATTCCATAGAAAAATGAAATAAACAAGAAGAGAGAATATTTATGTTTTGGTTGTTCGTTACTCTACAAATTTAAAAACTGAAGACAGACAAGTAACAAAAAAAAAATGTTAAAATTTTAGAAATGAGAACTTGATGCAAAACGAAATGAATAAGATTTATATTAAATACAATTCGAAATAACAATGTTTTTTGGGAAGAGTTACGATCACTGCGCCGAAATGGCATTAACCTAAAGAGTCTCTCTTGTCAATTAAAGTGTCATATTCGTTGCGACCTACGCCTGACATAAATTTGCTAAGATATAATATAGAATTATTTATTTTTGTATTTGTTATTTTATTACTTTTTCTTCCTTCTCTTCTCTTTCAATCTCTTTTTCTCGTCCCCGTGCATTTCATAAACTTGTTTGGGCGATGCAACCAACCTTCGTGCCTTTCGATCGATCTTCTAGCCGCGGCAATAAATAAACTTTAATTGATATTAATTCTTTTGCAGCCGCAAAATGGGAATCGCACCATAGAAGTAATTGTCTAATTTAAAGGAAGCGGGAAATTTGAATGTGGGTTAAAAGGAAGTCAGGATATAATCGTATGCAGAGCGAAGTTACCTGGAAAAAGGATTTTGGGCGGGCGGATTTAACGAAATCGGAACCTGAAGAAATATCAATCAATGATCGGAAATC
Source organism: Nicrophorus vespilloides (assembly GCF_001412225.1). Lineage (NCBI taxonomy): Eukaryota > Metazoa > Arthropoda > Insecta > Coleoptera > Silphidae > Nicrophorus > Nicrophorus vespilloides. The sequence continues at coordinate 171,250 of NW_017095787.1, forward strand.
ACGGTTTCTTTTTCGTCGTCTCGGTTTCCAATTTTTTTTTTTT
>NW_017095787.1:171308-177849 GCF_001412225.1 Nicrophorus vespilloides
GAGGACATTTGCACTTAATAAAAGGCGGTGACCTTGTTTCGAGGAACCTTTAGACAGTTGCGGCAATAAAGAAGGTATTAAATTTCGGGCGCAAGAGGAAAAGAAAATAATAGAGAGAGAGAAATAGAAGTGTGTATGAAATGGAATGGACGAAATACGCAGATTCAGAGGGGGATGAAAAAAGAGAGAGAGATCTGTGACACCCTATGGAATCGCTTGTACAAGCTCACGTATCAATTTGAGAATGCAAGACGACGGTAAGCGTGTAGAAGTGTAACGACATCGAGGCGACACTTCCGTCTGATTTTGGTACGTCTGGATCTTTGGCCTGAGAAAATATGGTTTAAATTAAGGGTTGTCATTGTGTTCGCTTCCGAACATAAATACATATACAACACACACACATATCCAAATACATATAAATGGGTGCGAGCATGTTTGTATATAGTTTTATATGAGTGTGTGTGTGCCTAAAGGCTGCATGTGACCTTGTTTCGTTTCCTTTTTATTTATTTTCCGTCGGTGCGCGCCTTTTGTGCACGGAGAAAAAGGAGATTTCAGTTCGTTAAGCAAATCCCTTTTTCTCTCTCTCTTTCTCTGATTATTACATCCACAAATAACGAACCAAACAATTTTTGGCGAAGGGGGAAGCGAAATCAGCCAGCAAACACATCGCATCATTTGCGACTTCTTTCCCCAAAAACCTTGTCTGCACCAATCAGAAGTGCTCCTCACCCTTCGGAAATTAATCCTTCCGTTACCATATTCCTAATTAAATGATTTTTTTTGCCTCGAAGACCTGAACATCCTGTTAGACGCAATCAGGAGATTCCAACTGACTCACACGTATAAGAATTCACAATAGAATTGAAAGAGAAATTCCTATTAATCATCATATAAAAAAACTTGAAAGATTAAAATGTCATTGATTTATTATAAAATTTAGCATAATATCAATTAATTATTATTGTTAAAAAAAATGAATGTTTTCTAATATATACTCATTTTTTTTTAATGAAATATCAAAAGTTTGGGCTTAGTATGTTTCAATTAACAAATTTAGTTGAGTTTCGCTTTTTTATATACTGAATAAGATTTAGGAATATTTTGGATTAACATTTGTAATTTGAGTTGTATGCAATATTTTGTAAACTATTGATATTGAAAACTTTCAAATTGATAAATATTTTTTCTTTTGTATGTTTTGGATAAAACTAGTATAGGATTTTACAAAACTTGGATAAATGATGAATTAAAGACTGAAGATATGTAAACTATTGATTTTGAAAGGTTTTAAATTGATATATTTGTTGAAGAAGTTAAGGTAAATTTTGTTGCATTTGGACAAAACTAGTATAGGTTTTTTCAACACTTGGATCAAGAATGAAACAAAGACTGACGATATGTAAACTATTGATTTAGAAAAGTTTTAAATTGATATATTTGTTTAAGAAGTTAAGGTAAATTTTGTTGCTTTGGACTTGGATCAAGGATGAAATGAAGACTGAAGATATGTAAACTATTGATTTTGAAAAGTTTTAATTGATATATTTGTTGAAGAAGTTAAGTAAATTTTGTTGCTTTGGACAAAACTAGTATAGGATTTTACAAGACTTGGATCAAGGATGAAATAAAGACTGAAGATATGTAAACTATTGATTTTGAAAAGTTTTAAATTGATATATTTGTTGAAGAAGTTAAGGTAAATTTTGTTGCTTTTGGACAAAACTAGTATAGGATTTTACAAGACTTGGATCAAGGATGAAATAAAGACTGAAGATATGTAAACTATTGATTTTGAAAAGTTTTAAATTGATATATTTGTTGAAGAAGTTAAGGTAAATTTTGTTGCTTTTGGACAAAACTAGTATAGGATTTTACAAGACTTGGATCAAGGATGAAATTAAAGACTAAGATATGTAAACTATTGATTTTGAAAAGTTTTAAATTGATATATTTGTTGAAGAAGTTAAGATAAATTTTGTTGCTTTTTTACAAAACTAGTATAGGATTTTGCAAGACTTGGATTAACGATTGAGATTAATTAATTATAAGATTTTGTTCGTATTGATTTAATCTATTGAAATGAGCTTGAAAGAGTTGAAAAAAAGGTTATTATTAAGTGGAATTTAAAGGTTTGTATTGTTTCATAGTTTGTGGAAATATGATATCGCAGAACGTGTTCATGCTATGACGGTGTCGAGACGCTCGTTCCAGACGGAGCGTTTCGAACGCCACGTCTGGTCTGTTCAGTTCTGTTGCAGTGAGGATCGTCGGTTCAGGTGAGCTGCGAAAAGAGCTCTTTGAAAAGTCACCGGTATTAATTAGAGGCCAGATTCCGATATAGCGAGAGGAATTATTCCTTCGAAACCGGTAACGGTCTTCGAAGTCGGGCTTTCGCAAAGAGCGGAGGCACGAAGGATTTTACCTGGGCACCCACACCTGGCTAATTTGTCGTTTCCTTTCAAACAGAAAAAAGAGAGAAGCAAAACAAAATAAAGAAACAGAAAAGCACAGCGCGCAGGGTAAATAGAAGTGGTAGCGGCTAAAGGAAAGTGTTTTTCGCGTTTTTGCTTCTTCCTTCTTTCTGCACCAGCCAGGAAAGAGAAAGAGAGGGTCTGGCAAGTTTTTCCGGCGGTTTCCGTGAAGGCAAGAGGGGGGTGGTCACCACCACCACCATCACCACCGGCTGATGTGTGTGCACTTTTCTACGGCCACAACTCGGGGTTTCGTGCAATCGATATATCGACTGAAGGGCAGTGGTGGTCTACTTGTTGAGCTGCTTCTGCTGCTGCTGCTGCACCCCCTTGACCGCCCGCCGGACAATACAAGGGGGTGCATTTCATTCACACACACGTGGTCGACCAGACCGTTTTACTCCCGCAACATAAAAACGTAAACAGAGAAAGAGAGTGGATACAATAAAAAGACAACACAACATCGACAACAAGTCGCAGACGTACACACACACGCGAATCGAAGCAAGAGTGAGAAACGGGTCGAGGAAGTAGACAAAGAGGAACGAAGTAAAACGTTTAAAAAAAAGGAAATAAACATACACACACAACCCCTTCACAATACACGCCGCAACAACAATATGTGTATTGAAGCCTCACATGCAAATCGGCTAATAATAAGCATTAAGAGTCAAGAAAACAGGTATTACAATAAGCGTGCTTGGCACGCTTCTAATGCACTCTTCTCGGGATAAAGAGAGCTGAAATCTTAGATGCAGGCAACAACCATTTCCGATTTGCATACTCGGATGGGGTTATGGTGGAATTAGCATAGATTTTTTATTTATTTACCTACAATAAAAAAACGTCAATAAGCACGATCCTTTGGGGGGAGACAAGGACATTTGCATGTACAAGGCAAAAAAAATATATATATGAGCGGCGCGTGGTCATTGATGGAGGGAACCCTTTTTTTGTTGTTGTTGGTGTGTCTCTTCACGCAATTTGCATGTACCTACAATGAGGGGACCGGGTGAAGTACAAGACCAACGACAACAACGAGAAGAAGAAAAAAAATGATTATGGTTTATCGGTGCTCTCGTGCCCCGGTGCATTTGTAAACCGTATGCAAATACGTGGAAGGATAGCAGCAAACACGCGCTGCGCCAAGTGTGAATTTAAATATTACGAACCCTTTTTCGTCCGGACGCGTGCCCTTTAATTGATGCCCGGAATTCCTTACTTTCCGTGTCTCAAATCCAGACTTTGCTTCAAATTAACAACCTATTTATTTCATCGATTCAAATGAAAACAAAGGTATTCACAAATACCTACAATTTAAGACATATAACACTTCTTAAATGTAGATTTGTCTTCATTTTTAAATCTTAAATACAGCTATAACACTGATTTCTAACCATTTTTTTTTTATTATACAGAACTTGTGAAGTAATAATGTAACTTTGTAGTTAGTTGTATTTGGAAATTGTTCAATTTCATCTTCACCAAAATTTACAGACATTTTCAAAGTTATTCAACGTAATTACTAATTACAAGTAGATTAAAAAGACATAGGAAATATGTATTTTATAATTAATCTTTTTCACAAAGCCACAAGAAAGTAATTGAAAATTGTTCAATTTGTGATCTTTTTTTTTATACTAAAATTCACAAACATTTTCAAAATTATTCAACAAATTCACAAGAAAATAACTATTTTTCCTATTCTATTATAACTTATATGAAATTTGTTGTTTTTTTCTGAATTCTATTTAAAATCTGGAAAAATCCTTTTTGTTTTACACAAAATTATTTAAATTAATTAAAAAATACTAAGATTAATGAAAATATATATAATTAATTTGTAACAATCGAATAAAACCTAATTGTCTTTAATTTTTACTTTATCAAAGAGGGAGTGTTGTTTAATTGATAATCGGAATTGATTTACTATTCCTTTTCATGTCTGGTCGGAAATGACGAAAAGAAGCGAAAAAAAAGAAAAGAGGAGACGAAAAAGAAAAGCAGAAAGCGGAGGAGACATGCATTATTTCTGAACTGAAATTATTGATTGAATCCGATACATAATTATGTTGTGAGTGGGGTAGGGGTGATTAGTGGCCCCGTCTCTGATTGGTTGGTTTAGGGTTGAAAAAAAAATGACTCACGCAGGGTGTAAAGTATTGACTAAACAATTAGTGTGTGCCCTTAACTATATATACTTGTGTATATGTGTATATATTTATATTAGCCGCTCTACTTATGTTGATTGCGAACACGGCATACGTGCATAATTGTGTTTACGGGTGGGAAAATTAATGAAATTGCGGAATTAAATTGTTGTTCCTTTGTTGAGTTGAGTTGTTGGTTGGATGAAAAGGAGAAGGAGGCGAGTTTAGGAAGAAGAATAAGATTTTTCATTTCGGCCTGACCCGACCCGCGATGCGGCAGTTTTTCGCCCCCCCGCCAACCCGCGCTTCTTTTTGCCCTGAGGACGGTGGGGGGCGGCGGGCGGTTTTGGCCCCGGGTTGGTTTTGGTCGCGGCGACGGGGCAAACGCTAACACAAATTCATTATACAGTGTCTAGCATATATACATCTATATATATATATATAAAGCAGCCGCCCTCGTCGTATATTGTAAATGCACATGCTTAATCCTGTGCAGAGACGGACTGGCCCGCTGCACGGCCGGGGATGAAAATCAATACGACACAGAAAAGAATATTTTTGCTTATGGGGATTGACTTAACATACAAGTCTTCTAACGGCGGGCAGCAACCCAAACCAACAACCCCCCTCCACCCCTAGATTTCTACTGTGCAAAACACACACACACATTCGTACGATCCACCTCCAAAAACACTTTCCCCGTTTTCCGCTGCTGCCAAACAAAACGCAACGATTCCCTTTCACTTTCCATATTCCCAAAAAACGCAAAATAAATACACGAAGAGAATACAGGAGGGGAAAACAAACAAATAAAACAACGACCTGCTACCACCTCCACCGGTCGATAGCCCTTACAAACATCATTTCACTCAATTCGTTAACCAACCACGCAATCTCAACGACTACTCTTTTTTGTCCATCAAGTAATAACACAACAAAACATTAATTCTTTCATAATTAATCAATATTTACACTTGTGCCTATGAACACAAAATGTGGAAATACCCAACAAATTCAAATGCAATTTTCTTTCAATTTAAACTTTCCTTTAAACAATACAACATTAATTCACTCATAATTCATCAATATTTGCACATTGTGCATATAAACCAATAACAGATGGAAATACCCCGTTTTACGACTACATTTACAAATGCAATATTCATTCAAAAATTGCACAATTTCAATGTATACTTATTCTTTTAAATAATAAATGAAACAATACAACATTAATTGATAATTAATCAATATTTCTACACTATTTGTATCTGTACACACGTTACAAATAAAAAAATAAAACAGAAATACCCCGGATTACGACTACAATTACAAACGTTATATGTAACAAAATCAAAGCTTGTACAGACATTCCATTCAATATATTAACAAAACATATTTGTAATATTACAAAATCTGACGACGAAGAAAATGTATTTCAGATACATTACTGATACATTTTGTATCAATTCTCTAAGTACAATGAAATGTTTCCTTTAGTTCTGATTTATTCAGGTAATTAAGTTATTTTTAATGAAAACCACGTATCAAATTTGTTAATAATTAATTAAAAGTAAAGAAATTAATAAAAACCAGTAATTTAACAAATAAATATTTAAAAAAAAAACTGTAATAAAAGAAGATGTAAATAAAACTGATGAAAATGTGGAAATACCCAACAATTTCAAATGCAATTTTCGTTCAAGAATTATACAATTTCAACTTTCTTTTAAATAATAAATGAAACAACACAACATTAATTGATAATTAATCAATATCTGTACTTGTGTACAGTTACAAATAAAACAGAAATACCCCGGTTTACGTGTTGTAGTCACAATTACAAACGTTAAATGTAACAAAATCAAACCTTGTACAGACATTTCATTCAATATATTAACAAAACATATTTGTAAT
>NW_017095787.1:177874-187632 GCF_001412225.1 Nicrophorus vespilloides
CTGTGCAAAACACACACACACATTCGTACGATCCACCTCCAAAAACACTTTCCCCGTTTTCCGCTGCTGCCAAACAAAACGCAACGATTCCCTTTCACTTTCCATATTCCCAAAAAACGCAAAATAAATACACGAAGAGAATACAAGAGGGGAAAACAAACATAAAACAACGACCTGCTACCACCTCCCCCGGTCGATAGCCCTTACAAACATCATTTCACTCAATTCGTTAACCAACCACGCAATCTCAACGACTACTTTTTTTGTCCATCAAGTAATAACACAACAAAACATTAATTCTTTCATAATTAATCAATATTTACACTTGTGCCTATATACACAAAACGTGGAAATACCCACAATTCAAATGCAATTTTCGTTCAAAATATACAATTTCAACTTTCTTTTAAATAATAAATGAAACAATACAACATTAATTCACTCATAATTCATCAATATTTGCACATTGTGCATATAAACCAATAACAAATGGAAATACCCCGTTTTACGACTACATTTACAAATGCAATATTCATTCAAGAATCACACAATTTCTATACTTATTCTTTTAAATAATAAATGAAACAATACAACATTAATTGATAATTAATCAATATTTGTACACTATTTGTATCTGTTCACACGTTACAAATAAAAATAAATAAAACAGAAATACCCCGATTTACGACCACAATTACAAACGTTATATGTAACAAAATCAAAGCTTGTACACACATTTCATTCAATATATTAAGAAAACATATTTGTAATATTACAAAATCTGAAAGAAAATGTATTTCAGTTTACTAATACATTTTGTATCAATTCTCTAAGTACAATGAAATGTTTCCTTTAGTTCTGATTTATTCAGGTAATTAAATTATTTTTAATGAAAACCACGTATCAAATTTGTTAATAATTAATTAAAAGTAAAGAAATCAATAAAAAAACAGTAAATTCACAAATAAATATTTAAAAAAACTGTAATAAAAGAAGATGTAAATAAAACTGATGAAAATGTGGAAATACCCAACAATTTCAAATGCAATTTTCGTTCAAGAATTATACAATTTCAACTTTCTTTTAAAAAATAAATGAAACAAAACAACATTAATTCACTCATAATTCATCAATATTTGCACATTGTGCATATATACCAAGAACAAATGGAAATACCCCGTTTTACGACCACATTTACAAATGCAATATTCATTCAAGAATCACACAATTTCAATGTATACTTATTCTTTTAAATAATAAATGAAACAATACAAAATTAATTGATAATTAATCAATATTTGTACACTATTTGTATCTGTACACACGTTACAAATAAAAAAATAAAACAGAAATATGTTACAAAACGTTATATTTAACAAAAAAAATTGTAATATTTAAGTTTACTAATACATTTTGTATCAATTTTCTAAGTACAATGAAATGTTTCCTTTAGTTCTGATTTATTCAGGTAATTAAATTATTATTAATGAAAATCACGTATCAAATTTGTTAATAATTAATTAAAAGTAAAGAAATTAATAAAAAAACAGTAAATTCACAAATAAATATTTAAAAAATCTGTAATAAAAGAAGATGTAAATAAAACTGATGAAAATGTGGAAATACCCAACAATTTCAAATGCAATTTTCGTTCAAGAATTATACAATTTCAACTTTCTTTTAAATAATAAATGAAACAACACAACATTAATTGATAATTAATCAATATCTGTACTTGTGTACAGTTACAAATAAAACAGAAATACCCCGGTTTACGTGTTGTAGTCACAATTACAAACGTTATATGTAACAAAATCAAAGATTGTACAGACATTTCATTCAATATATTAACAAACCATATTTGTAATATTACAAAATCTGACGATGAAGAAAATGTATTTCAGATACATCACTGATACATTTTGTATCAATTCTCTAAGTACAATGAAATGTTTCCTTTAGTTCTGATTTATTCAGGTAATTAAATTATTTTTAATGAAAACCACGTATCAAATTTGTTAATAATTAATTAAAAGTAAAGAAAAACAGTAAATTAACAAATAAATATTTAAAAAAAAACTGTAATAAAAAAAGATGTAAATAAAACTGATGAAAATTCGTGGTGTAAATATGGAAGTGAAGTTTCAATATTTGCACAAACCGTACAAATATTAAGCCGCGCGCGTCTTGCACCAGCTGCAATTTACATTCGACGAAAGGACGGACAAGAATGAAGAAAGAAAGAAAAAAAACAGTGTATAGAGGAAGGTGGGTTGTGTGTGTGTGAGAGAAATTAATGCGATTCAAATATTATTCTGATTCTACGCATGCAAATCATGTTGTTGCTACTTAAATACACGGGAATTAATTTATAAATGATTTGTTGCACCGCAATCCCAGCGAGCGAAAAGAAAATTCAATGGATCCGCATTTGCATGGAACGACCCATTTCCCACCAGCACGTGATGATCCGCACGATTTACAGCAACAAAAAAATATCACTTTGATAATCATCACGAAAAAGATATTCAATTCAGTTTATCAATCGTAAAATATGTAATAAATAAATTTTTAGTATTTTGTAACATTTTTATTTTACTTATTTTTTTTTATAGTAAATATAATAAATTTATTGAGTTTTATGATAAGTAATTAGTTTCTTACTAATAGTGTTAACAAATTGTAGATTAAGTAAATAATTGCTGATGGTGAAATTGATTTCTATATTGAATAAAAATTATAAAATAACTGTGTAAATGTATGTATAAAGTAGAAATATGAATTGTCTAGTATTCAATCTTAGCAAGATGGAAAATAAATTTGAAAAAATAAAATAAACATATCCAATTTCGCATTCAAATAAATCTCGATTATTATCGAGCCATAAACATTGTAATTATTATGAACTGAAGTCGCATATACCTCTCCCAGTTTTAGTATTTTGAGAAAGGAAGTGTTATTACTATGGCTAATAAAAATTACATATAAAGTTATAAGGCGCAATAAATACGTGTAACTTTTATACAGGAAAATCCGAAACTGCCATTCGTCCGTTTATCTCTTCCGTCTTTCGCGCATATTAATCGTTTCGGTTTAAAGATAAAGCCTTTTCGTTTATTTCATCTGATCTTCACCAAAGAGACAGAGAGAGAGAAAAGAAGTTACCTGAGATCTCCGGTACGTTACATCTAATTGAAACTAGTTATATAATTGAGTTCGAGTCGAGGCGACACAAAAGAGAAGAACCCTCCCGATCCTTTCGCATCGACGATTAAATTTCATCCCTCGGAAAAATCAGTTCGTTATACGCGCATTGTCCACGACCTATCCTAAATATCCTCACCACAAAAGGACAATTTCTTATCAAAACCAAAGAGGACCAGACGCATTCTGCTCACGGATTCGTAAGTGGCGCAGGACGAAGAACGGATTGTCTGAGTTGGAGAGTACCTTAAATACCCCTGTGGACACGCTCACCCTTTCCGGTGAACGCAGGGGTTGTTGTTGTTGCTGCTGCTGCACAGAGAACAAGGGAAAATCTAGTGGAAGACACAGAGCGAAAGGAAGCCATAATATTGCATTATGAATATCGAAGCGTACTTTATTTTCGGCCGAATACACTCTCAAACAAGCGAACGTTTCGATACCGAGTTTCAGTTTCTTTTTATTTTTTTCTTCATCATCATCAGGGGGAGGCTAATAACTCGCATCCGGTATTACAATGTTCACTAACCATATCAATAACCACCGAAAAAGGAAGAGAAAAGGAGAAGTAAAATAATATAGAGAGAGAAAAAAACGAAAAAAATAAAACATCTCTTGAAGACCCTTCTCGACCGTTACCAATTTTCGAAATTTCTTGAGAGAGTTAAGCAGACACAAAAAGAATACAAGAAAATATAAAGACTCAAAAGAAACCAGAGACGTATCTAGTATTTTTAAATTATATTGTTTCAATATCAGAACTAAACTAAAAATAAACATAGAACATATTCTGTTTTTCTGTGAATTCAGTAATTCTTATAATACTTTGTTAGGTTTTTTAGAAAAAAGATTCGAAGTTTAGATAATATCAATAATTATCATTCTCTTAATTATGTAATACAAATAGAACTAAAATTAAAAGTAATAAATATTATCTAAACCTAATAGTATTGAAAGAAGTAATAGTAAATAAAGCAGTTGAGCGCTTCAGCTATAGAAATGTTTATTCAAATCATTATTATTTGTTGATTATTGAAGTTGTTACTATTAGTAATAGTTTATTAATAACATGTGGCTTCGTTTGAGTGGGTTAAGGTTGTCATCAAACTCAAATAATAATGAGATTAAAAGATTTACCATTTGGTGGTAAAGTAATATTTCCATAAATACTTATGCAATATTATGTAAACACAATAACTTACGGTCTATAAAGTGAGTTGTATTTAGTTACAGAATGGATTGTGCAGGTTTGTTTGTTTTTTTTGTTGTTGTTGTTGTGAAGATGTACCTAGGTACGGGCCTGGTTAGGAACGTGCTCGAGGGTCCAGAATGGAATTCGTGAATAATTTATTCGTCGCAGAAATGAATGGAGTAAGATATCAAAAGTTTTACCTTGATATTTTCGCTTTTGCATGCCGCGGATTCCATCGACTGGAGGGTGCCGATCCTTTCGGGAAGAGCGGTCTCGTCGATCGGAGGACCCAAACGAAAAGTAAATAAAATAAAAAAAAATTTGCGGTGGAAATAAGCGAAACAAAAAGAGGAAATCGCACAAAGAAGAAGAGGCCAACGGCTGCTGCTGCTGCTGCTTCGATTCTTCTTGTTTTCTTTGCGGTAATCCGGCAGTTGCTTGAACCCGCGAAGCTTCTCTTTTGCACTGCGGGAAAAACGGTCTGCAGAGAAATTTTCGGTGATTGTCGGTGTAAATCACAGGTGGTTCAGCTCCAAATTTTGTTGTTGATGATGATGATATTGGTGGAAGAGATGACACCCACGCGCGAGTCTATCAAAACGTGCATAGCTCAACCATCGAAGAAGTATGTTTTTTTATTCTTCTTTTGGGGGGAATGAGTATGAGGAGGAATTCACGCACATATAGTGATTCGATTCCGAAGGCAATAAAGACTATTTCATTGCATGTCACTACAGGCTTTCCCGGTAGGTGTCAAAACAGTCAGACAGCTTGGCTGGTCGAAGAGCGAGCGCTCGGTGAAGGCCTCAAGTCCACACTTGGTCAGTTGGGTCGGCGCGGCGTGGTTCTGTTCAAATGTATGTTGTATGCAGTTAAAACCAACGTGGTATATTTTAACGTTCTTCTCTCTTCTTTTCGATTTTGCTTTTATTCCTTATTTACTTTTTCTCTTCATCTCCATCTTCGACTCCCTTCTTTTTTTATTATTATTATTATTATTAATACGTGTGCATTGAGGTCCAAAAAGTTATTTCATCGCACCTGATTTTCGGATGAGCAACCAGTTATCCTCAAAACAAGGTGGCTTTTCATTGTTGTCATGGGTATGCGAAGGAAGAAGGTTGTGCGCGGAGCGCGCGCGGGGGCGGGTCCTTGCAGCACACGTGTTTTACCCGCGCCCGAAGAACGATCTCTCCGAAAACCGACTTAATTCAAACAAATCAAAAAGAATCTCAAAAAAAATTTATCGCATAGATTTATTTGGAAATTGTTCGTTTGTTACCACTGTCGCGTTTCTTGGGGTTGGAGGAGAGGTTGAAAGTAATTAAGATGGATTAAGGTGTATATGGATATATACGAGGGTTGCAGAAATGAAGAAAATAAATGAAAAAAAATATAATTTTTAGAACCGTGCGATAATTACAATAACTGATTGTAGCGTTCGTCAGCGACGCCGACGCTGTTCTGGCGCCGGGTCGAGCGCCGGTCGAGTAGTTAGCACGCCTGCCGCATTTGCATGGCGCGCTACCGACCACCCCACCTTTGGCGGAACAAGGATGGAGAGAGGCGCGCCGCCCCCGGGCGGAAGCGAGACGGCCGCCTTCCCCCGAACGACGATATTCCACGATTTTTTTCTTTCCCTACTCTCCACTTCTTTTCCTTCTCCTCGCAGAATTTTTAGGGGTGGATATGAGTGGAAAGGAGGAGGACGATGTAGAAAAATGTAGTATTTACCATCGCATTAGAGCGAAGGAGATAAGAGCAATTTCGGGGAGAGGAGGAGTGAGCGAGAGGGAGACTGCGACGGCGCTATCAAATTGGAGAATCTTTGCATTTAAAATGTATATATGACGGACAAAGGAAACCCTCGTCCTGGAAATGGAGCGCGCTAGCGTGTGTGTGCGAGTGGGAGAGAGAGAGAAGATCCTGCGGGGAGAAAAAGTCAAAGATTAAAACTGAGAGGGAGCGGTGGAAGGAAGGAAAAAGCGAACGGAGAGACGACTGGAGGAGGTTGGTTTTGGAGAGCGCAGGAATTGGAATTTTTAATGACGGAAGAGCAAACATCTGAAGACGAAGACCCAGAATTATATGTGTGTGTATATATACACACATGTATATATATATAGAGAGTATTTTCCCGAATTTATCATCAAGAACGTTCCGCTGGTAGATATTAAGAGCGCCAGAGAGAAATAGACTTACATTTCATTAAGGGTAGAGACGGAATGAAATTACATACCCCATAAGAGGGACTAAGACGAAGTGAGCGAGAGAAGAAGAGAAGCGAGAGGGAAAGGAGAGAGCATCGAGCAGCGCCCGGGCGGCGGAGCGAGAGAGAGAGAGAAAGCGCGCCCCTTGGTAATTTGCTGGCGTTAGAAGGAGCGAGCAATATGCAAGTTAATTAATCGGTAAAGTAATGAGAATAGAGCGCATGCGCCCTTTCGGCGCTCGGGGGTGGAAGGCAGGACCGGGGGTAGTCATCAACGCCAGCGCAGATTACAAGTACAGTCCATGCAAAAAAAAATGCAGACATCGTCTCGCTCGCACCACCCGCAGCAGCAGCAGCACGATGTGCGCGCCTTTCCTTCCTTCCTTTTTTGTTTAATAATATCAACGATGCGAGAGGGTGGAGGCAGCAAGAGGAGGTGGTGATTTGATTGGGAGATTGAGGGTGGTGGGTGGCTGGGCGGCTGTGTGGCACAACAACCGTTGCCCCCAATAAACACACCAGACGCGACTGATTGACGACTGAAATTTAACAGAACTAATTACAATTTCGAGCAATTAATGCGGCAACGCGTAGGATCCGTACAGACCGGAAGTCCGCGACAACACCCATGCCTCACTCACACACAGACTTACACAAAAAAAATAAGTCTTAACATTAATTATATACACTTAAAGAACATTGAGTAATGTCGGAGAGCACGCAAGATCCAAGACATTCCAAATCCACTGTGTCTGGATTATTTTAAGGTACATACACATTTACGCAACCTTTTAAACGACAACTCAAACAATAGCAAATTTAGTTTATAATATTTTTCCATTTATTCAACTTGAATCAACGTTTCTTAAAAATGTTAACATTAAAAAATAACATTGAACACATACACATAAAAACATTGAATATTGTTACAATTGATTAGTATCTTATTCGTACGTTAATTCTATTAATTATTATCTTCTAAATTTAACTAGTTTTATACGTCTTTCATAAAGTATATTTTCTGCAATATTTCAGTTTCTTCAGCCTTATGATTGAATTTTGATTAGTACTTTTTTTAGGTGTTATCCTTTAAATATTTCTGGTATTTACTAATATAATTAATAAGTTTATTATGTTTTTAAATATATCATTTATTTTTCAGAATTTATGAAAAGTTCTAAAATTTCCTTCAGATTGTCGACTTGTTATTTTTTTTGTTTGTTTTTTTTTTTATGTGCGCTATGGGTGTACTGTATTTGTGCGGATTCATGATGATATTTCGCGGATTAGGTGTTGCCTTTAGCGGCGAGTCGGGTGTCATTAGGTGATATGTTAACTACATTGTTAGCGCAAATGGGGTCCCCTCTACGTAATTACGCCCCCTCCCTCTCCTGCTGGTCAGCAGTGCACTGGCCAGAGCATCTCTGCTTGTCATGGATACAGGACGGTTACAACACGCGGCCGTAGTAGCAGGATTACAAAACGCGCCTCTCTCCGCCAGTGTCTTTCCCGTCCGCTATTCGCATCAACACCACCAACAACAACAATAAACAATATATCGCGTCCACCCACAACAAACAACAACAACAATTAAACAACGATCGGGATAACAACAAATTGTTAATCGTCGACCAAAACTAGTAAAGATCCAGTGGTGACTGTGTGTATAAAATATATATATATTTGTTGTGTGTGTGTCCACTCGAGTGTGTTGTTGTATACGAGTTGTCGCAGGAAGTGTGGATGTGTTTCGGTGCATGTGTCTGTGTGTACTGCGGAACAATTTCAACCCGCCACCTTCGTCCACCCTCACCCCAACAACATCATCGAATAATTAAAAAAAATAATTTACAAAAAAAATATATATAAAAATCGACCTTTCATAAGCTGTTGACCGGTGAAACAAACCTTCTGTGTGTGTGTATGTGCAGTTTGTATTATTGTTTTGTGTCTTCCCTATGTTTTGTTTGGGACTATGAAGATTTGCACCAGGAAACCTAGACACGTGACGATCGTAGTAAGTCCAACAAAACTTTTTTTTGTACACGAATTCGAAAAATAAAATCGCTGTTGCAGGATTATCATTATTTCCATTAAAATACAATTACAATGAACATTATTCGAATGAAACGCAAAATTATTCATTTCAAATTGATAAATGATTGCGCAAATGCAATTAATTATAATTAATTTGATTTTCCTATATATATTAATTGCATTCGATATCAGACGGTTATTGCCGATAACTTTTACTCGATTATCCGCAATAAAATTAGTAATTTAGAAAATTTACGTTCCTCATCCGTTTATTATAACTTATACTATGAGAATATTCACGTATCAACAAGCTATAATTCAATAAATTCAAAACAAGAAAATAGAAATGCATTAATATTTACGTTAATTTTACAATACGCATTTTGTCTTGGTTTTGTACTATGAATCAATAATGATTTATTGTAACACGAGGGACGCTCTAGGTTAAAGACTTCTTTTGGAATCAATAATCGTATTAGACTCTATTCTAACTCCAATCTTATTCCTGCTTTTTTCACTAAATCACTAAATATATTTACTATATTAATATTTGTTTAATTTGTTGTTGTTATAAATATTTGCATGTATTATTGATGATTCAATAAAAAATACTCAACACTCACTTATGAGTGGCTAAATAAAATCTTCAATTATGTATGTGCATGCGAAAGTAATAAATATTTAGTGAAACATGTATTTGGTATTCGGAAACGTACAATATTACTTAATAAATGCTTCTTTCTAGTCATTATTGAAGGTTATTTGTGAACCTTGCTCACGTGCATTAATAATTCAACAAGTTAGAATGCCCACAACCCTAGATAATAGTGCTTTAGTAACAACTGGACTGTCCGCAACCCTTGATAATAGTATTTTTAGTAACAATTGGAATGCTGTTACAAATGCAAACTAATTTTACTAATTATTGAAATTTGAATTTTTATTACTTGTTAATACTTGTAATAACAATTGTGTTTTCTAAAGTTTTCAAGAATTATAATAATATAAGTTTTATTAATGTTGTATTTAGAATTACGCTTGTTTCTAAACTTGTGTTCCAATGTTTATCATGACAGTTGAAATGATCATTTATCAAGTATAGTGTGCACGCAGCAT
>NW_017095788.1:0-11580 GCF_001412225.1 Nicrophorus vespilloides
TTTTCTAACATTTTCCATATATAAACAGGAAAGAATATGAGATTATACTTCATTTGGTTTCATCAAGCCTCGAACAAAGTACAACATTTTTTTGATCTTCAAGTATTCAACAAGATACAAGTATAATAGGTAAATATTGAAATATTAATAGCATTATTTAACGAAACAATTTTTATTAACCCACGATTATTCAATTTATTTCATTTAGTAAGTTGTGTAAGTTGTGTAATTTTTTATATTTTTTTTTTACAAATTGTTGATGGAATGGAATGCTATGACATTGACAGCTGTCATAGCACATTTTACTGCCACGTATACCAATTTTAGTTACTTTCATCAAGTGTTAAATATATAATATTGTGGTCCTAAGAATTAAATTTGGAAAAACAATTATTGCAAAATTTCTCATAAATAAATAAAATTTATATACAAAAAGTGAAATTAGGTCAATTTTTGTTAAATTTAATTAATATAGGACAATAGTTTCCAATGAATTATGTAATATTCGAGTCGATTAGAACTTGTGTACCAAATGCATAGTTAATTTTATGTTAGAAGCATCAATTTTCTAACATTTTCCTTATATAAACACGGAAAGAATATGAGATTATACTTCATTTGGTTTCATCAAGCCTCGAACAAAGTACATTTTTTTGATCTTCAAGTATTCAACAAGATACAAGTATAATAGGTAAATATTGAAATATTAATAGCATTATTTAACGAAACAATTTTTAATAACCCACGATTTTTCAATTTATTTCATATAAGAAGTTGTGTAATTTTTAATTTTTTTTTTACAAATTGTTGATGGAATGACATTGACAGCTGTCATAGCACATTTTACTGCCACGTATACCAACTTTAGTTACTTTCATCAAGTGTTAAATATATAATATTGTGGTCCTAAGAATTAAAGTTGGAAAAAAAATTATTGCAAAAATTAGGTCAATTTTTGTTAAATTTTATTAATATTGGACAATAGTTTTCAAGGAATTATGTAATATTCGAGTCGATTAACTCGAGTTTAATATGCATAACAATAAAATGTTGACATGTATATGATATTAATTACAAAACTGCAAACAAGATTTTAATAATAACATAATTATATCTGTTTCTTTGTTTAATGATTTTTCAATTTTCAACACAAAAATCCAAAATTTTGTTGCAAAATAAATATAATTGTGCATTTTCTGCTTTCTATTGAT
This sequence comes from Nicrophorus vespilloides, assembly GCF_001412225.1. Classification (NCBI taxonomy): domain Eukaryota; kingdom Metazoa; phylum Arthropoda; class Insecta; order Coleoptera; family Silphidae; genus Nicrophorus; species Nicrophorus vespilloides. Next base: position 1,212 of record NW_017095788.1, read on the forward strand.
AATAAATATATGAAATAAGTAGTCAACTTAAGCTTAAAAAATTATATAATTTAATATTTCGTTATTTAAACATTTGTATTAGCCTCAGTTTGGACTAAAAGCCTATCTGCATATAATTCAATTAATTAAGTTGTAAATTTCAGCAAAATTTATTTAAAGTCAAAGAGAAATAAATATAAATATCTTTACCAAAATGTATACAGTTTAAATTTGAAAATTTAAAATGATTACAATGGAATGAAACAAGCCTTAAATCCTGAACAGAACTATTCAAACCAGTTATTTGCTTTTGATTTCTATAAAGATTGCGAGTCTGACTGTTTCCACTCGATCGACGAACGTAATGAGCTCGAACTTGTACTGACCATAAGGTAAATTTGGAGGAAACTTGGTGGCATCCAATACGAAATTCTTTGCGTAATAATATCCCTAAAAATAAATATCCCTATAAAATAAATTGATAATATTAAAAAAAAAAACATGGATTTTATTTACCACTTTCAATGGGCAATTGGTGTAATTACCCTTTGCCTTCAAAGCCCCAAAACCCAGCTGATTGTGTTTTATTGCGTGGCAACCGTCCACCATCAAACGCATCGGAGCGAACAGCTTGTACACATTGCTGAGAAACGCGTATGTTTCAAATAAAAACTACAAAAAAATTAATTTTTATATAAAAAAAAAAAATTAATATGCAATTACTTTCATATTGGTGACCTCTTTCACCAGAAGAAAATCTATGGACAAGAGACGAGTTGTCCTATTGTATTTGTTGTACCTGAAATTGTAGTAGTCATGCCAACTCCTGTTGTTCCTCACCACGACAACGTGATGCACGTCGAATTTGTAAGAATGTTGAAACTATAATTTACGCACTGGAAATGCGATTTATTATATTAATTAAATTTAATAATCATCAACTTTTGTGTATATTTACCAAAACCGTGGCAAAGCAAAACCCAACGATAATTTTGATCAACATGATGACTGAACTTCGGTAAGTGAAACGATCGCGTTTTCAATTTGATAATCATTGGTTAAAATCTACAGGAAACGTATTAAATCAACAATTAAATACGTATTATTTTTTTATAGTCGTGAGTATTTCAAATTGAATCACAATAATATTTGGAAATATCTCTAATAGTGCGGCTACAATCAGTGCGTCTTCTTCTGTTATATAATCATAATTTGAACTTGTAACTTGTTTGATTGAAATGAAGATTCTGCAAATTAACATCAACACAAAAAGTCCAAATTTATACATTCTTTCGAATACTTACTGAAGCAGAAACTAAAGGTAAAAGAAGAAAAACAATGTAATTATCACTATTCACTTATAAAAGTTAAGCAATTCATGACAATATAGTTTTTAGATAGGTGATAAATTTTAATAATATAGTCATTATAAACTATGTATTCTATATTACTATTGATTTACATTTCAACCTAAATATTATTTAGGACGTAGAATGGATCCATGCGGAACTTCATCAGTCAAATAGAAATTCTTATTTTAAATAGAATTAAAATGATTATAAACATTTTGTCTATTTTGAAGAATATGCATTTTTATTAACTTAAAGTATAAACATGAAGGCTTTCGGTCTCCAGTAATAACTTATGAAAATGTAAGTGTACCAAATGTTTGCTTTAAGAAAGTTTATTGTTGCTTTATGAAATATTTGAATACATGTATCAATTACAAATAAGAAACTTCAAACATCTTTACGATTCTTGACTTCGGAGGCGACGGTAAACTTCATGAGGAATTTGTCGTTTGTGGTGAAGCTCAACGAGAACTTGTACTGACCCAGAGGTATGTTCGGAGGAAACTGTGTCTCATCAGGCGTGAATTTCTCCATAACATAAGAATCCTAAAACCGAAATATTACTGATTCATCAATCCATTCGTTGATGGAGACTCACTTTTTGGATAGGACAACTCGTGAAGTTTCCACTTTTCGTCATCAGCTCTTTCATTCCGAAGAGATCAGATTTTATAGCGCTGCACACATCGAAAACCATGTTTATTGGTATGAACGATCTGTATTGGTTGTTAATAAACTTAAAAGCCTCAAGCAACACCTTCAACCATAATAAAAATCTTAAGTATTCATAATCAACAACAAGTTTAAGTACCTTCATCGTTTCAATTTTCTTCGAAAAGCGAATCTTGAGATCGAAAGCTCTCGCCGTTCTGTTGTACTTGTTGTATGCGAATTTGAAAAAATCTACGAATTGTTTATTGAAACCTTCCACAATCCCATGATGGTACTCGATCTTGTACGTGTTTTGACTGAAAAGATTCTGAAAATAATCATTAACATCACAAGTCTAAATTCTTTAGAATCACAACATTACTTTGTATAATACTATTAGAACCGGACTAATCGAGGAGTTTAAAATTGTATAAAAATAAAACAAGACTCAATTATATAAAGAAAATAAAAAACGATGTATTTGCATTTTTCTCAATTAAAATTTAGTTTATTTCTATAACAAAACCGTACTGATGGAAACAGCACTATTCGAGGTATTTCTGTACTTACAAAAGCAGAAACCAAAGGTATAAGGAGGAAGCAGATTCGAAACATCGCAAACATCACTCGACTTGAACCGACTGAGTACATTTTTTTTTGATACTGAACTCGAGCAATTTATATTGGACAACATCCCGAAAAATCAGAAGTATGTTTGTTTTTTTTTTTTGGATTTCCGTCTTTTATTTTTGCGAAACATTAAATTTCGATTACATAAATGAGGATTTAATAGGCAATTCATTTCAAAATCGTAGAATTAGATAAAAGATTATCTATCAAGTTATAAATATATGTTATTTATATAATATATAAATATACAGAGCGACGACCATCGTATGTTTGTTGTGTCAAAACTAACGAAAGTAAAGCAATATATGGCAGTGTTTGTCTTGAAAGGTGATAATTGTACTGTTGTAATAGAATTGATGTAAAAACGATGTAAGTACAATTGTTTATTTTTTGATCAAATGCTGTGTTATGATTATGTTGTGGCATATTTTGGTGAAACAGTGACGCCGTCTGAAAAAAAATTGCATAAGCAAAATCATGTGTAAAGGATTTGGTCGGATATATCCGCCGCTCTTCCGAAAGTTGTTGTTGAATATACATAATTATTTCCAAAAAAAATTATTTAGAAAATGTTCATGAAAATACTTGAACAAATTTAATAATTAAACCAAACGTAGACTGTGTGAAACCGGACTAAATAATCAAATTTCTTAAAGAAAATTATATTTACTTTTCTCACCCTTAAATTATTATATTAATATATGAATGAAAGGACAAAACATTTTAAAACTTGAAAATACACAGAGTAAAGCAGTTTAAAAAAATGCCTAAGCAAAATCATGTGTAAAGGATTTGGGCGGATATATCCGCCGCTCTTCCGAAATTTGTTGTTGAATATACATAATTATTTCCAAAAAAAGTTATTTTGAAAATGTTCTTGAAAATACTTGAAAATCTGAAATTCACTCAATAATTACATATCATTTTTGTTTTACTAATCATTAACAAATTTAATAATTAAACCAAACGCAGACTGTTTAAAACAGGACTAAATAATCAAATTACTTAAAGAAAATTATATTTAGTTTTCTCATACTTAAATTATTATATTAATATTAGAATTAAAGGACAAAACATTTTAAAACTTGAAAATACACACAGTAAAGCAGCTAAAAAAATGCATAAGCAAAATCATATGTAAAGGATTTGGGCGGATATATCCGCCGCTCTTCCGAAAGTTGTTGTTGAATATACATAATTATTTCCAAAAAAAGTTATTTAGAAAATGTTCATCAAAATACTTGAAAATCTGAGTTCACTCACTAATTACATATCATCATCATGTTTTACTAATAATTAACAAATTTAATAATTAGACCAAACGCAGATTGTGTGAAACCGGACTAAATAATCAAATTACTTAAAGAAAATTATAGTTTTCTCACCCTTAAATATATTAACATATGAATGAATGGATAAAACATTTTAAAACTTGAAAATACACAGAGTAAAACAGTTGAATTTTGCTGATTTTTTTTTGGGAAAATATGAATCGAATTCACTATGTGAATAAACAATGTCGAATCGCACATCTGATGGAAAACAATGACAGGAAATCATTTAATATAGAAACATCATACGTATAGAAAAAAGCAAAACATTATCTAAATGCAAGGTTACACTTGATATCTGAATTTACAAAAAAAAAAGATAATTGCAGTTTTCATACAATAAAAATAAACAAACAAAAATGCAATGATTTAAGACATAGAATGAAATGTGAGCCTTCTTCAATACATTTAATTTGATTACACAAAATTCCTTACACTATTAAAAATATTACATAAATGAGACTAATAGTTAATTAGCTAAAGTTGTAATTAGTTTTAATAACGAATGGATTAAACATATTTTCTATTCTTGAGTTCGGCGACGAAAGAATACTTGATGAGAAGCTTTTCGTGTGTGCTGAAAGTTAATGTGAACTTGTACTGACCCAGTGGTATATTAGGAAGGAACAGGGAATCATCGACCACGAAATTCCTCATAACATAATAACCCTGAAAAACAAAACGAAATTGATTTGTAAAATTCACTTCAATTTAGATTTACTTTTTCGAAAGGACAAGTTGTCAAGTTTCCATATTTCAGCAGCGTTTTGATTCCAAACAGTTCAGATTTCATGGCAGCACAGATATTGAACATCAGATTCAATGGCACAAACTCTCTGAACTGGTTGTTAATAAACTTGGCTGTCTCCATTAACACCTTAAAACCAAATTGAAAAGATTATGAGTTAACAAAGAAGTAGAAGTTTTTTCACGCACCGTGACTGAATCAATTTTTTTCAAAAATCGTACACCGAGATTGAAAGCTCTCGTCGATCTGTTGTACTTGTTATAACCGAACGTATAATCTGCTACCAAGTTTGGATTGAAGTCTTCGGGAATCCCGTGATGGATTTGAAACTTGTAACCGGTCTGACTGTACTCATGTTTCTGCAAATTTAAGGACGATGAAAAATTTTTTTTTTCATTTTCATTTCGAATACTTACTAACGCGAAAACTAGAGGGAAAATAAGGAAAGAGATACAAAACATCGTAAACCTCATTGCATCAACTGACTGCGTTTTAATTACCACAATCAAGCGTTTTATATTGATCACACAGACTTCCGGTAACCGAGCTTCCGCAATTAAAAAATATGCACAATCGAGGATTTAATAGGTAAATCAATCATTGTTTTATATTTTAATTATATTATTGCAACTACATCCACTAAACGTCTATGTTTAATGTTCAAAAAGCTACAAAAGTTAAGCAACATAAGAAACATATGAAATATTATCATCATCAATCCAGTAGACATTTTTCCTCATTTCAAATGTATTTATTATTTAAGACCCAGAATGGAATATTATGATGTTAATAACGTTACAAAATGATCAAAAATCTTTTCGATTCTTGATTACACAATCGACGCTCAACTTGAATAGAAATTGATCGTGGGTATTGAAAGTCAATGAGAATTTGTACTGACCGAGAGGTAAGTTCGGAGGAAACAGACCATCATCTGGCGTGAATTGTCTCATAACATAGTAACCCTAAAACGTGGTAATAATAATGAGAAAATTTCTTAAATATAATCAAAGACTAACTTTAAGTACAGGACAATTCGTCCAGTTTCCATATTCCTTCGCAATAACTGCTAATCCGAAGAGGTTAGTTTTTAAAGCGCTGCATAAATCGAAACCCACGGTGATTGGCGTGAAATTTCTGTACTCGTTGTTGATAAACTTCCAAGTCTGCAGTGATGTCTTCAACCAGAATCAGTAGATTATAGCACATGAAATGTGTGAGAAAAAAATTCTACCTTCATTGAATCAAGATTTTTCAGAAACCGAATGCTCAAATCGAAAGCTCTCGCCGTTCTGTTGTATTTGTTGAATCCGAATTTTAAAGACTCGGTCAATTCCGGATTGAAATCGTCCGCAATCCCGTGATGGTATACAATCTTGTATTTGGTTTGATTGAACCGAATATTCTAAAAGATATATTATAGAGTATGAAACATCAACATTTCCCGCTACTTCCATTTTATATTTCTCAATTCCCGGGAAAAAGTATACTTATTTTTTGCTAATCTCTTCAATACTTACTAAAGCCAAAACTAGAGGTAAAAGTAATAAGCAGATACGAAACATCGCAAACATCAATCTATAAAAACCAACTAAATGCGTTTTTCTGAACTCGAGCTATTTGTATTAGTTAACATGCCAAAAAAAAATGCATCGTTTTTTTAGAATTGCCGGGAAATGACTTTTCGCAAAAAAAAGGAACATTACATTTCGATTACATAAACGAGTATATAATAAGCATTTCATTCCAAAATCAAGAATACCAGTCTATTATGTAGATGTTATAGTTCAAATATATGAATATTCAAGACACATCGATGAAATATTTGACCACTTATTAAAGTAGTTCACCCTGTGCAGTGGAGCAGGGCGGACGTGTTTCCTTCACCCCCGAGTTGAACATACTTAAGTGCCCGGTTTTAAATAGGTTATCGCGTACCAATAGTAGTGAAATAGTTTTTAAGTGACAAACAATTAAACCCTTTCACAGGTGGATTACCTCCTAGGAAAATTCCTCTTTGAAATGGTTCCACCAAGTAAGATACAGAAGATATTAGCGAGCGAAGTTGAAGCTAAAAACCAACCAATCCCCTTATCAAATAACTACGCCGTACTATTCGATATGAAAGAAGATGAAATACCCATGGAAAAAATGGATATAGAACCAACAAAGTAGAACAAAAAACAAGAAAAAGTCCTCCCTATCATCATCATTGGAGAGCATCGGTATGGATCTCATCAGCAGTTCATTAAGACCTGCAAAAAATATTAAATAATAATGTGCTGGTTACGTACAAGCGACCCCTCAAAAAGACAATTATTCGATCCCAAAGTATCGAAGATCACAACACTTTTCTAAAAACACTTGAAGAAAATAAAACAAAATTTTATGCGTTCTCGAGAGAGAATGAGAAGAACCATGCCTTTGTCATGTGGAACCTCCCAAAGGAAGAAGTTGAAGAGGATTTGAAAGAGATATACAAGACCAACTCTAAAAGGGTCTCGAAGATGAGGACCACACCAGCATTCTTCGTGCTCCTGGAGAACACTATCACCCTCAAGGGTCTACAAAACAAAGTCCGACACATAAATTTCGCAACAGTCAAATGGATCCGCTACCAATCAAAAAGAAAAATACAAATATCCCTCTGCTCAACTCTACGACCTTTTTCCCTTCCCCAGCATTACAGACTTCATAAATACATTCCAAGGAAAACTAGCTCTCAGAATTCAAATCATCACACACTTTCTCTATTCAAACTTCCTCCCAGTAACTGTCTCAGGCTAAAACCAAAAATTAAAATGCCATTCCCTCCAGCTAAACTAGTGCAGAATCTTGAATCTGATGTTCCCATTTTCAATGATCTTACTGAAAACATTAGTGATATTCCATATTCAAATTTCTTTCTTATTTATATTTCTTAGTGTCTATAAAATGTGTATTAGGTGTCCTTTAAAATGTGTAAACTTAATGTTTTCTAAATGTGTACTTGTCTAAATGTGTTCTCTAAGATTTCTATCCATGTTCTAATCTCTTCCTGATTTCAAGAATGTTCTGTTTTTACTCTACAATGTGCTTCTATCCGACAATGTTAATTTTTTTTTAATACTCATCAAATCTAACCCTTAAATTGCATTCTGAAAGAGCTTAGGCTTAAGCAGTATGAAAACTATGTAAAATTCAAACATGTAAACCTCTTCATATATGAATAAAAACATTTGAAACAAAAAATAAAAATAACACAGTGTCATAAGTGCCAGGAATGGGGTCATACAACATCAAATTGGAGACTACCGTTCAAATCCCGCGATATACCCGCAACATGTGCAAACTGCGGGGCACCACACTCGACCAACAATATGGAAAGTCCAAAGTACATCGCCAAAATAAAAACCCCTCTGCAGACAAAGATTCGTGGAAAAACGTCGGCATCAAAACAAAACAGGCTCCAAAAGGCTGGCATATAATGAAGCACCTCATCCAAAAGTCAACATATGGGATCTAAGGAATAAATCCCGAGCTGACGCCCAATGAGACAATTGCCGTGTTCAATAGGATCAAGAAAAAGATACGAAGATAAGGACTTTGAAAGTGAATTAAATGACTTCTGGCAGAAGATACTGGGATCTGAAAGGTACAAGGAAGCTGTCAAAAAACTGCGGGAATTCTGTGACAAACTCGATGCAGCCAAAACCATAGAAGAACAAACAGAATTATGTATCATAAATCATAGATCTATTGCACTTATGACCCAAAAATGGCCGTAAACCCTTCCCTCGTCATTTGAGAATGGAATGCGGACTCTGTACATAAACTCTCATATCAAAACCTCTGTCTCTTCCACATGTAAATACTCTCTATCGCCATCTCCCATCCAACACCATCACACCTCTCCTATATAAACAATTGATAAGGCTCTAGAGGTCTAATATATTTTTAATGCATTTTAGATAAAATAAAGGGTTTTTCCAACGCTTTTCACTCTAATATAGTTTACAATTTTAATCCTAATCCTATCCTAAACACTTCAAATGTAAATTATAACTACGGCAATGACCTCCATAATATTGTTAAAAGTGTAAGAAATAGAAACCGATGCAAACCCAAAAAAACTATGTTAGAAAGATTTGTAAATTTGTGCCCTTGAAAATTGTAAATTGGTCAATAATTATGTTTGTAAATAAAGTAATTTTTGAATTTGAATTTTTGCTCATTAATATAATGAATGATGAATGAACATATTTTATAGTAGATAGGTGATAAAACAACTATTTTAATACATATTTTGTAATAAAATAAGTTGTGAAAACAATTAAAGATTTATATTGAAACAATTATTTATTATACGGAACTCAGAATAAATCTATGCGAAACTTCTTGAATCGAATGTGATAAAAAAATCAAATGTAATAGAAAATCATAGACATAGACCGGCATTCGAGCACTTATTCCATTGCCCAGGAACTGAAGATTAGCCAGAAAACCGTTTGCATAAGGCTGATCTCAAGAAGAAGTATGGGACAAAACGCTTAGAACTTTTTACTTCACCCAATATTGAAATTGTTTAAGCAATAAATTCTAATATAACGTTATGTATAAGTATTAATAATTATTGAATCAATAAATTAGATTAAATTAGTTTAGAATGAAATGATATCATTTTTTTTTATTGTAAAAATTTCTATTGAATTGATATTGGATTACTAAATATTCGCGCGTGTGCGTGAGTATGTGCACATTTGTTTGTTGCATCAACGGTTTTTCCCCTGTGCATAATTTTCCGCTGTTCGCGTTACAGCAAAAAAAAAATGTAAAGAAATAATAAATAAAGTGCGAGTATGTGTGTATGACATTGAACTTGAACTTATATTGATAAGTTATTCCCAATAATCAACTTATTATGACTGTGTTTTAAACATGTGTGTGAGTGCGTGTGTGTATTTATATATGTGGAACGTTTATCTGTGTATGGGTATGAATGTCGTAACAACAACAAAAAAACTATGCGCGCATTCGTTTATTTATTTATGTGCATGCATGCATTCATCGTTCGCAGTGATTATCAACGGACGACTTCGATATCTGCCAATATTTATGTTTGAACAAATAACACTGAACAGTCTACAAAAAATCTATCTATTTGCAGATACGCTCATAACGAATTTATATATGTCAAAGTACCTTTGATGGACACACAATTTTGTTTTTTCTTTTAAAACATAAATCACGTTTATTATTCAGTTTAAGAATAAATTTTCATATACTTTGTACAATTTACTTGATCATTAAATGTCATAAAATAAAGCTTTATTATTTTATTTTTTAAAATATTTTTAATTATATAATAAAGAATTTATGATGAATTAGTTGAGTTGAGCAATGTAGAAGATCCACACTAAACGAATAACGTAATGTAATCTTTTAAATATTTAAACATTAATTATCTTAACCATGTGTTAAGTACACTAGAATTCTTGTAAATCAGGTTAACTATAAATACAGAGTTAAGTATACCTTACTAACTTTGCTACAACTAAGTACAAATCAGTCACCTGAACCAGGCGCTGTCTGGTCATGGATGCTTTGGCAAGTACCAGTACTTTATCGATTTACTCGAAAACTATAATACATAGTAATTCGTGTTCAAAGTTTAAAAAATGCTCGAAAAAACAGTGTTT
>NW_017095789.1:0-53576 GCF_001412225.1 Nicrophorus vespilloides
TGCATTTCCAGACGTTCTTTTAACAAATAGTATTACTAATGGTACAAGTTAATTGATTTATTAAATACTCAACTGTGTAACGTTTGATAATCTTCCTGAACTGTAGTACAAATTTTGTTAAGTTCAAAAATAAACATTCCATCATCTTTAATCGTCGTATCAAAGATCGTATGAAGCTTCAATTCGGCATTGATAGTATGATAAACAAATAAACCGCTGTCTTTGCTTTCATAATGACTTCGCACTTTTGAAAGTGCTTTGTGCTTTCTTAAGACAAAGCGACTCTCCTCAATTTTGTCGACGATATCGAAAGAGTATATTGAGAAATTAGCGAATACACTACTAACATTATGTTTTACCATGAGATTACAAAACATTTTGCTAAAAATATCTTTACTATTGTGTAAATACACCAGAAGAGGAATCTCCTATAAAGACAAACTGATGAATGTTGTTACTGGATATGATTAAATCAAACCTCAGAGACAGCCTTCTCAACTGCATCATCAAAATTATCATAAATATTTGTGCCAAAAGATGTTGCTTTGAAATGATTCCAATCCAGAACTGCAGGAATAATATGATCTGCATCATCATCAAGTATTTGTTGTTTGCTATCTTGGATCACAGATTTTAATACAACAGATGGATCAAATCTAAATATGAATATGCTTGATATGTTGTTAGCAATAGCATTTACTACTTCAGGACATTTTAAATTCTTATTACAAATATCAATTAATGGCTCTATTAGTGATTTGTCACTGACATCCCATAAAACACTGTTATAAATCTTATAACCCACAGTGGAATCTAATAGATTGCCTTTTCTAAGAGCAATGCCATACTCATCAGATTGATTTAATATGCACAAGAGTAAATCAGTATTCTGGAAATTTATAAAACTTTATAGATAAATAGTTCAATTTGAAAAGTTAAATATTTACAAGTAGGTTACAAACTGTTATAGCATCTTCCAATTGATTGAATTGAAATTTACCAACCCCATCAATTGTTGATATGAAATTATCAAATGCTTTTTGTTCTGCCATATTTTTCTTAAATAACTTCACTTTATTACTTCTTCTTCTTCTCCTTCCTTCCCTTCCCACAGCTTCTTCCAATTACACCAAAAATTTCCCTCTTCAAACCAAATAATCAAAATAAACGACTTCTTCTAACGAAACTAAAAAATAACTATTAAATCCAACTTAAACTGACTTCTATAAAATATGTACATACGAGAGATACGGCAAGACAGGTAAAAACATGAAAAAACAGTTCAGTACTCAGGTTCTTGGAGAGACCTCGGAAGGGCACTTTATTATTACTGCACTGAACAAATTAACTAAGTCGGACTAATCAAACTGAACGGAACTCCGTACTGCTCCGTACCCGTAGGAACAGGGACGAAACGAACACAGTAGTTTATAAACAAGGGATTCCCCTGTTCGAAGCAAAATAGAAATAAACAAATGACAAAGATTGAATTTTGTCCTTCTTTGGCGTGTTGTTTTTAGTGCTTTTCTGGTTTGTTCGGTCATCGATAAATTTAACCTGATCGATTTCTGACGCAATTCTAGTGATACTGACCAGGGGACCGTCAGTTGCTAGTTAAAAAACTCGTCCTTGGGGGGAACTAGAAAATAGTAATCCGTTAATACCAACCTTAAATAAATAAAGTATAAAACTTTTTTTATATATATATATTATTTATATATATTAAAATATAAATAAATAAAACAAAATTTAACTAAAAAATGTTTTTATTTAAGAATATTACATCATAGATGGTCCTTGTGCACATACTCCATCATCATAGAGGGTCCACATCCTATACTTCATTCTCATAGATGGTTCAAACATGAGTATTTGATCCATCGAGTCTAAAAAAATAACATTGATTAGTTGTGATTTTAATGTATTGAACAATAGATTAATTACCTCTCCAATGTTGTCCACATACTCTCTACTCATAGATGTTTCACGTTTACTCGTGTATGATCCATCGAGTCTAAAGAAAATTAATAAATTTTCTCATCTTTATATTCTCGCCGCTTTTAGTTTTACATCCTTGGACGCAACAACTATAAACCATTCTAATACACAACTATATTAATTAAATTGTTCTTAGACCATACATATAAAAAGAATAATAGAAATGTTACTTACTTGCTTGTGTTCTTGACAATAGCGAAACAAAAATGGGCGAAATAAAACAAACTTACGCATAATCACGGATAACTTGAAAAAGTTTTGTAATCGAGAAACAAACGGAAGTAAACATTTGAAATAGTTCCGAGTGGTTCCGAACATCTCGAGTTCAACCGATTCGCTCTAAAAATCACTAAAAAAATCTTCTTCTCTCTAACATATGGTAAGAGCTAATACCAACTCAAAATAAATGGACTAGTTTTTGCCCTATCCTGTGCAGGCCCCCTCATACTGACGCAATCAGGGGACCTTCAGTTACTAGTTAATTCAATGGTCGCTAGTAGTCGCTTTGGGAATAAAAATGGATGCCATGGAAGTGCTGCCACTACAATGAATCTAGATATTCGCTATACTAACCGTAAATAAAAAATATATATTAAACACACGCGCGTTGGTATATAAATATAGTGGTATAAAAAAAATTAATAAAATAATATATATATAAATATAAAATGTTTTTATTTACGAATATACTATATAGTAATTAACAATTTCAGTGGACGCAATTCTCCAATACAGAGACGTAGCCACATGCCGGTGTATATAAGTGCTTCAGGTTTTGAGTTCATGTGTAGAATAGAATTCGTGCATATTTTAAGATTTCGTAAACAGATGGCACTAGAGTGGATCTGAAAAATATCCATATCAACCCATATCACCAAATTGGGTCTATATCGCAAGCCCGACAACCGAAAGACCGTCTATTGAAATCCCGACGTCAGAAATCCCTAGTGTATCGAAATCCCGTGTGTATTGAAATACCGACGTTCGAAATCCCGACTACCATAATCCCGACAATCGGGTTTTGATTGTCGGGATTATGGCTATGGCGACTATATCGAAATCCCGAATATATAAAAATCCCGACTACCATAATCCCGACAGTGTCTCTTATTATTATAATTTCTACAATAACATTTTTAAATTATTTTATTATATTTTAAAAAATACTGAATAAAATGGCTCTTTTGCCCGATTATTAATTGTTGTTATTTATTCTTAATAACAATAAATAATATTAATTATTATTGTATTTTTTTTGTAGACTTATTCATTATAAAACTTAAGAATAAGAAATATTATATAATAAAATTAGTTTATTTTATTAACAATAAATAACAACAATCAATAATCTTATTAAGTTTTAGATTGTCGGGATTATGGTAGTCGGGATTTTGACATAGTCGGGATTTCGATATAGTCGGGATTTCGAACGTCGGGATTTCGATAAACGGGATTTCGGTTGTCGGGCTTGCGATTGCCACCGCACCAAATTGTATGGGTATTTTCAGATCCACTCTAGTGCCATCTGTTTGAGAAATCTTAAAATAATCACGAATTCTCTTTTGCACAGTTAATACAAAGTTCGATACTTTTGTTGTTTGAATCGACATCCTGACCATATTTCTAACTCTAACAAATCAGTCGGTGTTCCATTAAGTTAATATGCAATCAGATTTGCTACCATTTTTAAATGGGAACTTTGCTGTTGTTAATCAATTTTATTATAGTCAACATATGTATTTTTTTCTACTCACTGTATGTTAAGTTTGTTGATACTGCGACATAGTTTATGCACATCAGTAGCATTTAGAGCGCATTGCAATCTATTCTGATGCCTAAGGAAATGGAAAACGTAGGCGCAGTGGACCTTGTGACCTATTTTTTCCATGTCCACACGGCTACGGTCGCCCTTTAAGTACATTCCATGGAATGTTCAGAGACTTATACTTATCCTTCCAAAGCCTTTCGATCATGATACAAGTATAGAAGGTAAAATTGAATTCATGGGGTAATGAGGACGAACGTCAGAAATTAAAATTATATTTATGCATGGATGCAAAAAAATGTGTTCCTAATGGATAAGACAACACTGGTCAGGTGTACTTTATTTTATTGCATCATGTAAAGTTGCATACTTCTATTTTCTTTTAGAATTAAGAAATCAATAATATCTCATCGGTTCTGGATTATTAGAGTAAATGACTTGATGAAATTGTTTTCCAAATTTGTTCTTTAAAATTCGTTAAGCGGAATTTTACTTTAATGCATATAATCCATTTAAAAACTATTATATTGATGGTACGTGAGTAATTCAGTTCTTTTCTGATGCATTTCTTAACCGCGTTTTTAGGCAAGTAGTAAACGTGCAACAATTTATTATTAATATGATGTTTATAATTGGTCTATAATGTGTTCATAATCTGCGTGTTATTAGTTAATTAGTGCATTATTTTCTCTTCCTTAATGACAATTTACGAACAGTAAAGCACGTAACGTCCAGTAAATTGTATTTTAATTACAGAGTAACCGATCTAATTAAAAGTAAACTGCACCTATTTGCTATCAAAAATAAGCAAAAATAAGATTAAGTGGAACTTGGCTCTCAGTTCTACATCATTTATAAAGCTATTAATAATATGTATATCAATACGGATTTCATTTCGTTTACTGCTATTCTCCATTTTTTTAAGCCATTCTTGTAGCTTATCTAAATTTACCTGTAGATATTCAGATGCTACTGCTGGATTCTCATCTGATGCCAAGATTGCTGTATCTTAAGCGAATGTTGCAATCGTAGTATTGCTACTTTTAGGAATATCTGACGTATATGGAAGGTAAAGCAGTGGTCCTAAAACACTTCCCTGTGGCACTCGTGATTCTATTGGATATATATCGGTGTATTCTTCTTCTATTTTTACCTGAAACATTTTTAAATTTAAAATATTACATAACATCGAGTCGGTTATAGATAGAGCGAGGATCAACACATAAACAAAACAAGAAATAATAATTTGAAAAAAAAAATGTATTTTTCCTATATATAATCGTTAAATTAAAGCGGTTAACCCTTGAAAGGCCACATGTACGCCACCCCTTAAAAAAAAATAACTCTATATATGCATCTACTCTTAATAAATACTTTAAAATTCAACTTCCTTGAAAGGCTCAAAAATATTTGAATATTTAATTATTTTGTTAGTTGATGAAATAATTTGTAAAAAAAATACAATCCAAAACCAAATAAATGGATTTTTATTTTTCATACTTTTTTTTTTATTTATTTTAGAACTTTCTGCACTCAATTTGAAATTTCTAAGTACATATTATTAGATGAGACAAGTACGCAAGGTACATTCGACCGCATATTGCCGTAATAATTTAATAAGTCATGAAATTATATAATTCATAATATTAGTTGTTTTATGATGTTTGTCTTGGAGAGTCTATATCGCAAGCCCGACAACTGAAAGACCGTATATTGAAATCCCGACGTTCGAAAACTCGACAACCATAATCCCGACTCTATTAAAATCCCGACTATATCGAAAATTTTTACAATAACATTTTTAAAATATTTCGGAGCGTAGTCACTTCGTGCTACACTTTTATTATTAATAACAATGAATTATTATTAATTTATTTGATTTTGTTGAATTATTCATAATAAACCTTAACATGATGAAATAATCTCAATTACAATTATATTATTAATTGTTATTATTTATTATTAATAACAATTTAAAAGTCACTACGCTCCGGAATAATTTAAAAATGTTATTGTAGACATTTTTGATATAGTCGGGATTATGGTTGTCGGGATTTCGATACAGTCGGCATTTCAAACGTCGGGATTTCGAACGTCGGGAATTTGATTGACGGTATTTCGGTTGCCGAACTTGCGATTGCAACCGTGTCTTGGAATATTGTTACTTAACGTTTGTCAATCTAACGATAAAAATAAAGCGGTTATGGAATATAGTATAATATGCGAATTTAAATAAGCAGTCATAAAAATAATTGCTGTTTTTAAAACGTGATACTAATTATTAATAGTTTCTTAATATCCTGCTAAATTATTTCAATTCAATTCAATTTCAAAATTATTTATTCAATGTAGATACATATACAATGGTGTTATTATTAAATTATTTATATTGTACATCATTACATAGAAGGGGAATCCCCAAATTATTCCTGTGACTTATTAGATCTTTGGCTTTGCCATCTGTCGGCGTCGAGTGGACGGTACAAGTGCGTGATCTTCTCCGAAAGATGTCGCGTTTGTTTGACGTTTATGTGGATGCCAGCGAGCAGCTGTGGCCTAACTAGTTAGTTATTAGTGGGCATAATAAAAATTTGACGTCACAGAGGACGGAACAGCAGGCAGAAAGTTTAATGTGCGCGTATAAACCTATTGGTAATATAGGAAACACTTGTTCCATTGTATTGATGATTTCGTGCCGCGCGAGTGTGTGCTGTGCACGGTGCTTCCGAAACGACCCTACCACCGACGCGAAGGAGAAGACCCTTCGCCAACGAAGACACACAATCAGTTAATTAGTGCGCGCTAGGTGCTGTATATCACTTATATACTTCCTTAGCAGTGACTAAGAAGTATCAATTGCATAAACAATGGTTACGGCCGTCGCAAAGCAGAAGCCCCAGCGGGAGAAGAAGAAGTGAGTACCATACCAACCAACATCCAAGAATAACAAACCATCCTTAATGCAGCCATCCTTAACCCGACGTCTCGCTGTTGTTTACTTTCTTGCTTTCGGGCGATCCGAGTTTCGTCATTTGGGTTAAATGAGGTTACACAAAAAAAAAGAACATACGCGTTCCCAATCCTAATGAATCGGAATGCGTCCGACAGAGACGACCGTACAACTCGTGGTTGAGCCACAGCCGCATTCAATTGTTATAACCTATTTAAAAGAAAAAGTAAAATTAAAGTCCTGATATTAAATATATATATCATAATCATCCCTCTGTTTTATTTAAAACGAGATGCATCCAGATTGATCTGTACGGTATTTCCTTTCATGATTTTTTTTCCACTCTTGAGTACTAATTAAAACGCACTCGAGAGCTTTATCTTACTATAATCCCATTGGCTTTGCGAAAATGATACTAGTCACTCGGACTAACAATCATCGTATCACTTAATTGCAATCCAACAAAATTTCGCTCTTTCATTTTCTAGAGTTTGCATTTCGCTCAATCCACAGAACACACAGATTTGTATTATTATTACCTTTCAACCTAGGATCATTGAAACATATTTGCTTCGGAATCGAAGATACCGTTATTATCTCTCCAATGTACAAATATTTGAGTCTTAATTATTGTTATTGTCTTTTTACTTCGTTAATTTTCTCATCACTTTTTAATTATCATACACGACTGTATTTACTATGATTGTTAATATTGGGGAAGTTGTCTGTAACTATCAGGTCCTTATGAATTGCATGCTATGTAATTAAGTGAATGAGAAATGAGCTCATAATTAACAAAATAAACAATATTTGTCATTTAATTTATAGATAAATAATTAATATTTATCAAGATCATTATCTTTATTAAATTTATTTGGTATAGAAAGACTGTATAAATTTCATTTAACAATAAACAATTGTTAAAAACTTAATAATGTTTCATGTCTTTTAATTATCAATTATGTATTTATTCTTTTTAAGTTTTATTTGTTTTCCAATCATAGTAATTTATGAGATTTCTATCTAATTTAACGTAAAGATTTTGTAATTCACAACATTAATGATAACACATTTTTTTACCGCCCTTTTTATACCACCATTTCGATGCTTATCTACCACACAATGGATTTTTATTATTGGTGAGATTCGAACATGTAACTTTACGTAACATATACAATTTGCTTTATGTTTAGTTTCTTAATACGAGTGGCGGGAAATAAGTAATTTGAATACGTTACTATACAATTAATATTGATATTGCATTTGAAGTTTAGAGTAATATTATTTCATGATGATCATACAATAATTGTCACTATCTAAATACTAAGCTATGTCCAAAGTATGTTGTTACAATACCATCGACTACTGTGAAGAAAAGCTAACAAAAACAGATACTACTATCGTCTCCGTAATTTTATCCTTAACAGCAAAGTCTATAAGCCTTATCTTATGAAATTCCAAAAACAATAGATTAAAAGCCGTATGTAATTGAAATAAGTTAATATTCGTAATGTCAAAGGATATATCCTAAGTTTTATCTAGAATACTCACTTTCTCATGTATATAATAAAATTAATGTTCTTAGTCGTAGGTAGAAAGCAACATGAGTTCAATGAGCTTATAAATATTTCAGGAAATATAAACCCATTGAAATCCTCCAAATGTAAATTCAATTATATCTTCAATTGGCAGCATTTGATGAATTACGCGCTCGCCTCATAATTTTTAAATCGCTAATTATTTTCGGAGGTTTCCTGTTTACGTGTCCACTGAGTGCGGTAGAATTCCGTTAATTGAATTTCACTACTGATTCATCAAATATCTTCAATGTTCTGAGATTTGCTTTATTTCATCTGTATTGCGTTTTAGCGAATACGTCGAGATAAAGTACCACTGTTATCATGCGAATCGAAATCATTTTTCGATAATAGTTTAATGCACCCACGACTTTTATTTTTCTCGAACTCTCCCGTTTCTGATTGCTGCTTCCTTGTGTCGAGAACGAAACTTAGATTGGTTAGTGCAAACAGACACATTAATTCGTTTCTGTTTTTGTCTGCTGCTGATAATTAAACGCATTCAATATACAATGCACATAACGTTAAGACGACCTTTGATTTGTGTCCATCCAAGAAGTTTAATGTTACGTAATTGTAATTACAATGATGAATCATCGTGCGCTAATGCCAAATTCGAAATTAATTTCAATAATTTGAGAATATCAATAAAAATATGTTAAGGCAATTTTTGCATAAGACTTATTATAATCACCTCATGTTATATATCAAACTAACATGATTGTCAATGTTGTTCCATTTTTGCACACGGGTATATTATTGAACTTGACACGTTATCACGCTGATATTTTTGGATTGTCATAGATTAAGTCGAGAATAATAAGTAAATGTCCTGTATTTGTTTTGCAGCGCGAATCAATTGCAAATTTTTTATGAAGTCTGGCGCTTGCAAGTGAAATGTATCATTTTATAATTCATTATTGAGTGTACCTTGGCACGGATTCAATCCGATTGAATATAGTTCAATGACTTCGTAACCACAAAATAATCGTTCGAAAGTCTAGAAAAGTAGTTATAGTCTATAATGATTGCTAAAATAAGAATTGTATATTGTAAATGTGTGATATGTATATACAAAAGCAGTTACGTAAATCAATTTTGAGCCGTCTGATGTGAGGATACGCCAACTTGTTTCGCGAATGACTTCGATTCAAATACCGCGACGATGAGTTTGTCCTCGGTCAATGTCGAACTGATTGTTATATCATTTCGTTATATATAGTATAAATATATATTAAGTTCGTTTATAGGGTCTGCGATATCAATATTTAGTAGATACTATTAATTGGGAGAGGTTGTAGACCCCGAACATTTATTATTCTGAATCGATTTACACGCAATTCCTATTCAAAGTATACACGTGCGAATCACGACACGCATTTGTATTTTAATTGTCTCTCATCTCATCAACGTAACAAGTGTTTTTTTTATATCTGTCGATGTAGGATAGGCAACTATCATCAATTGTCACCATATTGGGTTGCTGATATTTTATTACACATATAATAATTTCATAAACTAACAAATTCCATGATGGCTTTAATTTTTCATTCCATTAGCGTAGCAATATTATGATATTGTTATTCCTTTCTTTAAATCGACAAGGATGTGTGGCATCAATTGAAAATTCTAGCCGAGACTTTCTAATTTTATTTATAAGCCACGAAATGTTTTTCGGAAGACTGGAATAGACCGGATTGTTGTGGGGACGGGAAGATTAATGTGAGATGAAATTGGTAACCTTCAGAAGGGATGGAATACATATGTGAGATACCTAAAAGACCTTTCAATTCCTAAGCTCTCTGTGAATCCAACAGATTGAATTTACAATGCATTCTCAAGTTTGTTGTTTTTTTGAGACGCAATGAACAATGTTTATTATTCTGACCTAGATTCCAGCTATTCGCCGCGGAACGAACTTATTAATATTTCTCTTTAAATAACAGAAAAATAACTTTACATCATAACAAACTTTAAATTTAATTTATTACAAATATTAGAGCCTAATTCATGTTAATATAATAATGACTTATTATTTGACGTGTTGCACGAATCAAATGTACTTTAAACCATAATTGGATTTTGATTACAATTGAAACTAGACGATTAATAAATAATCAAATGAGGAAATTGTTAATGTTGCATTTGACTAGATTTCCTGGAAACGAGGATAAACCTGTGATAGTTGAATAATGTCACACGTGTTGCAATGTCAAAGTATTTCAATTCCAGGACATTCTACGATGTATGCATTTTTATATTTTTCTTTCTACGTAAATTTTATTTATATATTTATATACGGAATATCCGATTAGTCAAAACAAATGTTAAAAAAAGCACTAAGTCCAATCGTGAAGAAATTGCGGTTTATGTTTTCGGTTGGGATTTCGGGTAATTAACTGTAAAAGTTTGAATTAATGAAGTCGAAGGCCATCCAGGCTGGTTGTAAAACGGTTTCTCTCGAATGCGGCGAGCGTAAAACTGATATACGTATTTTTTTTCTTCTCCATTTAACTATTGATCAATTATTCATGCTAAACACTCGTACTACTTTATTTGTTCAATATATTGTTTCGTTCCTTTTCTTCTACAGATCTGTAATTGCATCAGCTCTGTAATTAAGTTTTTTGTACTATTCAAAGCTACAAAAAGCAGTTTTT
This sequence comes from Nicrophorus vespilloides, assembly GCF_001412225.1. NCBI lineage: Eukaryota > Metazoa > Arthropoda > Insecta > Coleoptera > Silphidae > Nicrophorus > Nicrophorus vespilloides. Next base: position 10,951 of record NW_017095789.1, read on the forward strand.
AGTTAATGAAAGTAACATGTAATCATTTTTTTTTTATTGTATGCAGGTTTCTCAATTACTTAATTACATAAAGAACTTTGAGTTATTTGTTTAAACATGTTTTAGTGAAAATGCATTCGTAGAAGTGGACTATCGCAGGATGAAATTCCCGGCGTCCAAAAATCTAATAAAAGAAGTTTCGGATTCGCGGAATTTCGTAATTAAAGAAAGCTATTGGATGGCGAGACAGTCCACGGATCGTAAAATGCATCGCGCTGAAATAGCGTCTATTTTGAAAGCCCAAAACCACTGAACCCAAACTCGGTATTTTCCATAAATTATCTTTGGCTCTTGAATTCCTTGAACAGGCAACCGCATTGATTAAAAAAAAGAACTTTACATTATACGTTCTTATCTATCGAAGATTTCTATTTATACGATTTTCTGGACATTGGCTAAGTGAGCGATAAAGTGAGTAATTGTCTCTGTAGTATCAGACATCAAACGATCTCGACGACTTGTAACTGCTCTGTTCGGATTTCCCTTCCGACAGCGAACACCCGGATTATACTACACTTAATAGTCGTATTTAGTTACGCAGTCTATGCAAACTATGTTTGTCTGACGTAAATAGGAAGCATAAATAAAACAATAACATCATTAGACTTGATGCCGTAACGAATGTAAATTCTAATAGCTATTTGGTTTCTTAATTTAAACGAAAACATGCCATTAAGAAATCTAATAATTGAATGTATTATTAACATTTTATTTACTGCATCCACGGTGTGGATACTTCTAAAATTGCCACATTTTCAAATTCAATGAACTTTTATTTAAAAATAAAACAAGTGATCATCTTAGATCTTTCCACTCCAAAGAAATCTTTTTGTTTCTATTTGTTTAGTTATTTATTTTAATGTTAATATTGATTTCCTTAATTGATAATGGTAAATGATAATATTTGTATGCATAGATATCAAATCGCTATTCTCAGAATCATACAGTCGTGATCATTCTAGAATATGATGTAATTCTAGTAAGACGTAAAAATGATTGTTAAGATGGATAATTGTAGGAAAAAAAAAATTTAATGATTGTAGTATGTGGTAAGATCTATTAAAAAAATCAATAATTGTAGACCGATGCCAAATATTACGTAATTAATAAATTAACGTATACTTCTAAAAAGTGTATTAAAATAACATTTGTATTGTATGGAAAGAAACTGCAAATACAGATTTCAGTATTTCTGTATCCAATTAGCAACTAAAGTTAATAAGTCTTAATTCATTTAATAAATTGCAATATAGCAGGGGTGGCCAGAGTTTTTGCAGCAAGAGCCACACCTAAACTTTTTGGTATAATAATTTTTAAAAAAATCTTAATCATAATATAAAATATATATAAAATTTGTGTTTTGTTGTGGCTCAACAAGACTCTTGAAGAGCCACAGTTTGGCCACCCCTGCAATATTGTATAATTAAAATTGAATCACAAAAAATAGTTTAGTCTTTAGCCATTTTCTCTCCAATATTAAGAATGTATTATTGTTTATTTCTTGTATTATTTCGTTCATTTAACCAATTGGATCTGGATGTGTAATACTGAAATCAAACTGAATGAAGACAGAGAAACAATAAGTCAATTACGAGGAAGTGTAGTGACGTTAGTATCGAATTATAATAAAGTCAAAGAAAAAGAACAGACGTGTTTCCGCGAATTTTAACTAAAATTGCGCAAGAGAGATATGCAGAGAGAGAGAGACATGAAAAAAACTTTCTCGAAACCGCCGCCTCCGCCATTATACACTATACCGCCGATCCTGTTCGTTGCGTTTAGTTGTAAACCGGTTCTACGCGTGTTAAAAAGAGAGAGCTATACGTATGTGGCGTTAATTAGTTCATAAAGAATTATCAAATTGCTATACGGTGAAGTATCAGCAAGAGAAGGATTAGAACAATGTGCCTAGTTATACACGAAAGGGATTTGGGATCCGACAAGAAGGGAAAGGTCCAGAACCATAAAAGGTACGACTTTCCATTATACTTGTTTTACCTAAGTCTTCCAATATGAAGGAGATCATGGGACGTTTCGTGGAATGGTAGTCGGTATTTTAATCCTCTCAGAACGTGACGCACTCTTCCTCTCAGTTTCTGCATTCATTTGATGGAAACCTCTTGAAATCTACCTGAACGAACAATAAACAATTGCACATCCATCAGACTGGAGAAGAGCGCGCCACTTGTTGATCACGAAACCCTGAGTTTTGTTTTTTTCCGTCCTCTCTCTCTCTCTCTCTTTGAAAGTCTTGGTAACACGTGGATTGCGTGCGAATTCAAATTGCAGCATTCATAAATAAATATACGGATAGATTAAATGAGTGCCCGGGGCAGCATTAGAATGTCAATTATCATTCGTGTTACGTTATCAGAGTTCGTAGAAGACTTTGGATCTGGTATTCGCGGAAACAGCTGTATAGTTATGCGCTGATTTTACATAGAGTTACACTCCAATTAACTGATGGACGAGATACACGGCACGTCCTGCGAACGGTTATTTCTTCTTCCTACCGGACTTTCAGAAACAGCACAAAAAAAATATGTTGTAATTATATAAGTTCTGAGTATTGGACACGGGACTCCGGTCTATTTCTGGGGGTCCCGGTAGAAATGTGATTTTCCGCGTGATCCCGCCGACACAATCGGAGGAAGAACTTATTTTTAGCTGGTCTTCTGAAAATATATCAGCAGACATTTCATGGAGATGATCCATTAGTTTGCGATCATTGAGCAATGTACAATTATTACACAATTATTTAAAGGTACGAATGTATGCAACCAAACATACTTGGATCAGCCGATTGCGGTTTGCTCTAAATATGAATTAAATATGAAATTGGAGCACATGATTTATATGAACTACATTGTGTGTTATTATTTCATTGAAGTTTGTCTGACATATTTTATATTGATTATTAACAATTATAAACTTTATATGGCCATGGAATCTCTAGTTGTGCTTTTAATATTGTATACTATCAAATGCGTAGTTTATACCATTTCCTGCGTACAATGAATTTAAATGTCATTTCCGTCTTAAAATAAACGCGATTATATGATTAATCCTATATATTTTTTGCACATTTTATAAGAGGCAAAACACTGACAGCTAAATATTCCCTATTAAAGATTATATTGCAATTTAATTGCTCTATTTTTATACCAAGACTATAAATATTTTTATTAAAAATTCTTCAAGATTTTTTTTTCTTCAAACACGTTTATTAAAGTAATATAGTAACTTAATAAATAAATAAGATTGAAATACGTACAATTAATACAATATGATCTTACTTTTCACTAAAATTAGAAAATTCACTATTGCTCGAAAAAAAAAACTATTACATCACAGTTGCGAATATCATAAGTATACTTTTTGTAAATAAAGTATATGACAACAACAAAAAAGTTGTTCATAACATTTAATCAAAATCAAATATAATTGAACAAATGTTATGGTTTATTATAAATTGAAGTATCGTTGCTGTGTAAAGTGGTGACCCCAAATTGACCTGAAAAGATTCCAGCGAATCGGATTCCAGTTTTCAGTATCGGTTTTTCTAGACATTTTCTCTGCGTCAGACTTTCAAATCATATAACAATATTCCTATTGTGTAATACATTTAGTAAATTGCAACTGTCGCCATCTCTAATTGACATTGCCAATAATAGAAGTATACAAGTTAATCGAGTATAATGTATGCTCGTATCGAATTTATCTTTGACTTATTGTAATCAAAACCTGATAGAATTCGGTCGATAATTCGATCGATTGACTTTCATGGCACATAAACAGCATACATATTTTCCTTGCCTTTGAGTGCATGTGTGTATATGTGATTTGCATTCAATGGAGCGGCGAAGCCATTTTATATTTCCGTTGCATCCAAAAGTGTTGTAAAATAATAATGGAAAAGAATGATTCAACAACAGCATTTAATACTTCTCTAGACCATAGAGTCAAAAACCATGCAACCCACATTATAGATAGCCAATCTATGGCGCGACTCACAGTTTGGAAAACGCTGCTCTAGACCAGCGGTCGTCAACCGGTGGTCCACGAACCACTGGTAGAAGATTCATTCAATTTCGAGTTAAATTAATATAGTTACGACTCTAATTGAGGAGTATTCCATTAACTGATTGCATATTACCTACTGAATAGTCTAAAATCAGAGAATAATGTTTTCATTTACTTACTTATATCACATGTATTATTAAAAAATACAAAACAATTTAAATGGATAAAAAAAGAGGATAACGTATTTTTGTTATTGTTTGGTGCATTTATATTTATTTTAAATATCAAATATAATCCTAAAAAAAAATTGGAAACAAAAATTCTTATCGATCAACGATAAAACGATCGTCTGAGACGCTCTGAATGCAAACAAAAGTATTGAAATTAATTCAAACATAAAACATAAATAAATTGAAGCGTTCGATTACATTGAATTCGAATTATATAATGAATTGATTTGGTTCCCATCTGGACATAAGCGAGTTTATATTTTTATGGGACTATTTTAGGAACTATTCGTATAGCATATTGCAACAGTGTTGAAATAAACTATAATCTATTTTTTGATAAGTTATTCGAATCACATCAAATGAAATTAAAAAGTTATTCTGATATCAATAATATAGTTACAATAAAAATATCTATAGTTAATTATAACATCATTATAATTAATTTATGTTTGTGTTTAATAATTAAAAGGCTGAAAGATTTAAGTGTTATTTTATATATGAAATTAAATTGGATATGAAATATTTGTGATTTACTTAATTCGTTTTTAAATTAAAAAATTATGCTTCTAGTTTGTTTACTGAATAGGATAGGAATTACATATATTTAATTAAGATATTATTCATAATGTTAAAACCAGTTTTTATATGTGATAAATCTTCCCGAAAGTAATCATTTCGTAGAACGTACTTTTGTTTGTTGTTGTAACAGCGTATATCATCTGTTTTTAAATTTAAATTTTTATTTTACTTTAATTATTCTTATCGTTTTTTTTTTCTCTTGGAACCAAGACGCCGTCACTCTGTATGTCAGACAGAGGCGGTCATTAATTTGCTTCACGTGCAGATTCCGTCTAGTTCCAAATCGACGCGTTCGTCGGTCAGCAGTACACGACTTAGCGTTTAAGTCATATTACTTAACAGGACGATAACAGTAGTTACCACGAAATCGAATTAAGAGACAATAATACGAACTCGATGTGTTTGAATTGCCCGACAACGGTGTTAGAGATTCCGAGGAATCCTCGAAAAACGTAAGTCACCTGTGAATTCTATATTTAATCTTTTGATATATTCATCAATACTCGAAATCTGTAACTTTGATTTATCATTGGTTAGTATGTTTTCTTAGGGGTTGTTTTAACTTAGGGAGGTTGTTGTGGTGGTCGGCGATCGCACTTTACGATATTAGATGGTATTTGAATATCTGGCGACAGATACATTTTAAGAACATACGTTGTCGTGAGATAAGATAGTGATAAAGAGAGACGACTGGCACGAGCGAATAGAAGGCAGCAATCAAGCAGTTCGTGTTTCGGTCGTGCGTTGAGCTAGGGGAGGTTGATCGGAAAACCTGCGGATGAAAACTTTGAGGGGAAAGCGAAAAAATACTCCGAGAGAAGAAAATCTAAGTGGAGTAATTGATTGCTTATTTAAGCGATGCTATAGTGTTTGCGGATTACGAAGTCCAGATTATGTGATCGATTGATCTTTGTTGTTATTGTTTTTTTTTGTTTTGGATTGTGATTTCGCTTGCGAAATCTAATCACGTGTGCTTTGAGCTCGGGATGAATTGTAACGAGAACGTGGACTTTACGTACCACCAGCCAGCGCCATCTGAATGCTGGTACGGTCATAATGATGATTTCCATGCTAACGAAGTTTATGGCGACCATCGTCAGCAGCAGCAACATCAGGAATTCGTGTACACGGCGGCGAGACCCATGGGTCCCGTCGCCGCCAGCCTCAGCCTCCCATGCCAGTCTTATACAAACTGGGATTATGATAAACAGTGTTACAACTACTACGCCGAGGGATGTTACACTTCTTGTCAATTTGTAACTGTTGTCGATATGGAAGACTTCATGTAAGGAAGCGTGCATCGTTTACCACTTAAGCCTTAAAAAAATCGAAAAACGCTCTGACCAAGATTATTTCGAAACGCTTTACGTCAAAAGTGGAAGCACGTGAAACCAGTCTAATCTCGCTATTATAAAATCGAAAAACTCTAATCGGTTGTCCACAATCCCGATATTCTTGTTTTCCCCCAAAATGTAAGTGAGACATTAAAGGAAATGTCTGAACGTAATTTTTTAATATTGCGACATTTCCTGTTGGCCATTTTCCATCTTATGAAAATGTTGTTTGATTTGTCTACAGTTTATGATTGAATGATTCTTTCGCGAATTCTTTAAAAACATATAAAAAATGAACTCATTGATTTAGCCGAGCTCACGAATAAACAGAGTTGCTGCAAAATTGGCAATTATTATTGCTTCGTAAACCATAAATTAGAATGCGTTACAGAATGCGTTGCAATTTGTTAATGTCTGCGTCAGTAGAAAATAAATCAATCATTTGCTTCATTTGTAGGAAGTTTTTAAATATTAACTTTGTTGATTATAATATAAGTATTTGTTGCAATGATAATGTTTTAAAATGATTTATATCTTAATATAAGGATGACTTAAATTTGTAATTAACTTAATTACGTCTATAATAAATATGAGCTTGGAGTCATTTTTAGAACTTAAATCATAATTAAAATATTTTTACAAAATTTTCCAATAGTTAAAATTCACAATGTGTGTCCATTTGGAGTTGTTTTTGTCGATTAAAAAAGGAAAACACCTTGGAATTAAAGAAGAGTTATTATAAACTGTTACTCACCAAATGAATTTGGGATAGTTGTAGTGGGATATAATAATATATATTTATACAAAATTGAAGAAGTTTAACTTTGATTCTCTGACTATTTGAAATCAACATCCTAATGAATTGAAAGATTTAAAATAGATCAATGAGTCCGTAGCTACTCGATCTTGTATATTATAAATTCCAGACTAAAAATAGACGAGATTCTTGTTTGAAAGAATGTATTTCCTGGCGATGTTCTACATTTTTTCGCGTTTTTTTAAAATTTCGTTGAATTTGTTATCAATAATAATAATAATTTCTAATTAATGTTTTTGATAATTACTGAGACAACTGAGACCGGCGCCCGTGTTTCCGGTTCTTATTTTTCCAACGGCGTTTCTGGAAAAACCTGAAACACCGAATTACGAGAACAGCGAATCAATATTCATCAAAGTCGACCTGGATGTGGTCAATGGCGAGAAACGACAGCATGTTTAATTCATGATTTTCCAAAGCAAACACCATTTTTGTCGAACTACATAATTATATCATCCGATAAACTGTAGCGTTTCCATGGTAACTAACTAGTTAATAATAATAATAATAATTACATGCGAAACGAATGGACTTATTACTTAATTGTTTCCAATGCAGCGAGGTGAAGCCTTGAATAATGGATCTAAAATTAAACTGTTTGTTCGTAGAGGCTTGCAGTTTATTTGTGCCGCTATTGGGATAATGGGATAAACAAAATACGTTCCATTATGTTGTTTATGTATCAGCTGTAAATTGAATCGAAGGTTTCAGAGATACAATTGCTTCTTTAAATGCATTCATCAGTTCTCTAAAATGTTCAACTAACTGCGCTGACCTAAATAGTACATTAACAGCAACAATCGTTCTACGAAAGGAAAGCAAAAAATTATAGTTGTAATCCAGAGTCGTACAAGGATAATAAAAATGTCGTTATCTGCCGGATAAGTATATCGAAATAATACAAAAAAAAAACGTATTAATGTGGATCACTTGAAAAATTCGTCAATTATAGGTATTCTGAAAGACGATTGAGTGAAATAGAATGGAAACGGTTATTTAATTCGCGATTATATCTACACGAACTTCTGATAAGGGTAAAATATAACAACAATCGCCGATAAATCGACGCGATCTATATATATAAGTTTTTTTTTGTTACATTATTCGTATTGACGTTTTTATTTATTTCCATGACCATAAATCACTTGATTTAATGATAAAAGGCAGAGCGCCATTTCGTGGCTTACGAAGCTACCGAAAGAAAAAGTAAAAGTTCTTGTGTGTTGTTGCCATGGAGCGCGTTTAGAAACGTGCCCGAAATTCATTCATTGCAACCATAACACCTGTCGCATCGTCAATTGGAACAGAAATGGCATCGTCCAACATGGCGAAAGCTGACACGGTTGTAAGAACACAAAGAAGAAAAAAACAAAGCAAACAAACGAACATCAGATTTCTATTCCTAATAAATTTGTTTCCACTCTGCGCCTATCATTATACGTTTGGTCTTTCACTTGCTGCTTACAAAACGATTAACGGGACCGGCAATATTCTTGGAACTGCGATCCCCGCCCAAGGCGACTTCAATTTGCGAAAAGTGTTTGCTTGTATCCAAAAACAGGAAGCGCTCCTTTATTTTCTTTCTTGATTTCGACGCCGCGGTTTTGCTTGTTTATTCATACTCTTCGATCGCCGAATCTGTTAGTAAACACAATATATTAAACAAGGAAAGCGACGGTATTATTAACGAGATTTCACCTCGAAATCGGTCGTTGCCCAAGAGTTTTTTTTACTTCGTAATACTGTAATAACGTAGAAGACTAATATGTCTGTTATTGGGTACTTCGAGTTGAATAATACAAATGTTACCAATTATGTTTATAGTTAATTGTGAGATTTAACTTTTATTTTTATTCTGAATTATTTCATCAAATTTTGAATCCTTTTGAAATAATGTTTTTGTGTTTTGTTTAATGTGTATTGAAATTATATTTCGTTTTACAGGAATAATGAGAAGCGAAAGGAGAAATGTCGCGACGCCGCTCGTTGCCGCCGGTCACGAGAGACAGAGATATTCACGGATCTATCGAATGCGTTGCCCTTGTCCGAAGATAAGGTCTCGCAGCTGGACAAAGCTTCCGTGATGCGGCTCGCTATAGCCTATCTCAAAGTCAGGGACATGATCAAATTAGGTTAGAGTTTAAAGCGTACATTATTTCGTTTTCATTTTAAAGAAACACCGATGTTCGTTTTATGTTTTCAGTACCGGAACCTAAGATGGTAAAGGACGAGACTGAGGCATCCTGTTCCGAGGAATCGCTCGTTCTCAAATCGCTGGACGGATTCGCAGTCGCCCTATCCGACGAAGGCGACTTCATCTACGTATCCGAAAACGTATACTCTTTCCTAGGCATCTCGCAAGTGAGTAAATATAAATTATGCGGTATTAATTACTCTTTGAGTTGTTCCAACCGTAAACGACGTAATTTAATTGAGTTCTTGTTGGTAGGTCGATCTGATGGGACAAAATGTATACGACTATTGCCACCCGTGCGATCACGACGAAATCAAAGACATTTTGTCGGCGAAATCGCAGCAGGTCGGCGAAACATCAAAGTCGTTCTTCCTACGTCTCAAGTGTACCCTCACCAGCAAAGGAAGATCAGTCAACCTCAAATCCGCCACATACAAAGTAAATACTTTTTAATTAATCTAAACAGTAAACTTACCTATATTTCAGACCTAACATGTCTTGAAGTTAAGATAAAAATATAGAAATATGTATTATACAGAACAATAATTCAATATCGTCATGAAATTATATCGTTTCATAATGATATTATTGTATTATGATGTTACTTACACCGAAAACCTAATGCCTGATAGATGACGGATTTTTGTCGGGTGTACAAGGTACAAGTTGTGTATTTGTATTATGATCCGCTATCGTAATTAAAATTATGACATAATATTTGAATCTGAAAATGTATGCAACCAAACTGACACATTATTTTTATTTAGGTAATACATTTTACTGGGCACATGCTTCAAGAAGTGGATGATAGCAAGGAATCGGCAGAAGGATGTAGTAGTAGTAACAGCAGCAACAATACCACAGCGAATGATGGCAGCTTCAAGAAATGTCTTGTGGCTATCGGGCAGCCGATTCAGCATCCTTCGAATATCGAAGCACCGCTCCCCAGTCAAACTTTTCTCACCAAACATAATATGAACATGACATTCACGTATGCCGATGAAAAGTGTGTACATCCAAAAAAAACACTTTTGGACAGCGTTCTTATTCGTTATTTATTTTTCAGAATGTTAGAATTCCTGGGATACAACCCCGAGGACCTCATCGGGAAATCGATTTATTCGTATTCTCATGCATTGGATTCTGAAGTCATCACATCGGCCTACAAATGCTGTAAGTAATGTTACTGTTAGAGGATTTATATCAGCCACTGTGAATAAATATCTCATAGATGTTAATCAACAAAAGCAATGGGGATAGTCATATTCATTTTTCTTGAAATTCATATTCTTTTTTCTAGTATTTTCTAAAGGACAAACTGAGACCAGCAGATACAGATTCCTTGCCAAGACCGGAGGTTATGCCTGGGTTTTAACTCAGGCCACGCTTATCTACGACAAAAACCAGAAACCACAGAGTGTCGTCTGCGTGAATTATGTTATAAGGTAAGAACTTTATTTTATATTTGCGGTATCGCTTGTAAAGGAGTCCAAAATTAAATTTATTTTCTATTTTAAATGGTCACATATATTTCCTCACTCAGTTTCGATATCACTTAAAATTTTAAATTGGCTATAATTTTTCTTGACTCCTTTAATGTTTCGCTTCCAGCTCGATTCACGCGTATATTTGTGATTATATTGAAAAATATGTGCACAATTTAATTTGTACCGTGCCTTTCGGTTACTTCCAATTTTAGAGAGAGAAACAAATATAACGAGAGAACAAAGACACACACCCAAGAACAAATAAACATTCTTTATGTTAGTTGAAAGTATTTATTCTTAAATACGATTCTATACCATGAAGTTAACTCACTTCATTTCGACGTAAGTATATTGAAAACTATTGGTTATATTTAACAGTAACAAACATGGAACCTATGTGACATAAAATGTGAGCAATAGCAAATATTCAATTGCACAAACAAATTTGGTTGCATTCAAAATCTAATACAATAATTATGTTAAATATATGAAATAAAAAATACACATTGTGGGCTATTGACCAAAGGTCTTTCCAACCAATTAAATTGAATATTAAGAATTTTGATAAAATACTATTCAACTCAGTGATTCCTAACAGTGCACAGCGAAAAGTGAAAATTCTGATATATTAACATAAATTTCTTCATGAGATAGACCAATGTTATGACTTAGGACGCCGCGGAAAAATATTAACTGATAAACTTTGAAGTTGTGTTTAGTAGTTTGACATTAAGACGAAAGTTTAGTTTGTTTGCATTTTTGTTGCTGGCTGTGGGTGATGGCAGCTGCGAGGACATTAAACGTTTCGCATACATTGGCCCCGATGGCCTATTTTTAAAATTGCAACAAGCGTACGTTATTTTTATATTTATATTTGGCAAACAGCTTCCCCCGTATTAATCTGAATGCGCATCATCGCGTATCTCGAATTATTTTATTTATTTATTTCCATATTGCTATTGTTGTTTCTAATACTCCGCGCGACGTAACCTTAACCTTATTGCGTTATAAGCTATTTTTTTTTGGTACACCCCGTATTTATAGAGTGTGCGTGCGAGAGAAAAGTGGGTGGTTTATAAAACGGCGCGAGCCTTACGTGATTGGAAAAGGCAACCTCGTAAACAAACATATCTATTATCGGAGGGCTGCGATTTGGACCGTTAATCCGGACTATTCGGATCCGGACGGCCCCATTCGCGGGGTGTTCATTAGCTGGTAATGCGAGTATGACATTTCGAAAAGTGACTCACGTCATTTTCGACGTGGATGGTTTGCTGATGGATACGGAGGAGCTCTACGGCGAAGCGACCCAAAATGTTACTGCCAAATTTAACAAGCAGTTCAGCTGGGAAATTAAGAAGAAAATTCTAGGAATGAACGCAATGGATTCCTCGAGGATTATCATCGATGACCTGCTGCTGCCCGTGGACGTGACGGAGTTTCTGAGACTGCTGCAGGAGCAGTTCGATGTTCTGCTTCCTAAAAGCGAACTTCTACCCGGTGCAGAGCGACTAGTCAAGCATCTGGCCAAGCACAAGATACCGATTGCGGTCGCCACTTCGTCTCGTGAGGCCACCCACAATTTGAAATCGAGTCGACACGCTGATTTTTTCCGGCTCTTCCATCACATCGTCATGGGCGGTTCTGACAGCGAGGTGACTAGGTGCAAACCCAGCCCAGACATCTACCTAATTTGTGCCAGAAGATTCTCGTGCGGCGTAAAGCCTTGCGATTGTCTGGTGTTCGAGGACGCGCCAAACGGTCTGCAAGGCGCCCTTGCCGCTGGTATGCAATGTGTGTTAATACCCGATAAAAGGATGAATAGAGAGCTCTGCAAAGGTGCTGCGTTAGTGCTTGAGAGCCTTTTGGAATTCCAACCAGAGGTCTTCGGTCTACCCGCTTATAAGTAGTCATTGCATATTTTAATGAAAACATCGGGTTACATCTTGAACCCAGTATCAAAGTAACTCTCAAAAAGTCTGCAAAAACTTTGAAGATATATAATTAGTGGATTAATTGATTTAAACAAAAAAAAATGTATCAATAATTGAACAACCGTAAGTTGTAATTTGAACATCGAATCACTTTCTCCCAGTTAATCTTTTTTTATACCGTTATTGCCACACCTACTCTAATCTTATCTTTAGAGTTTTATTTTTTTTTATGGATTACCTGTCGATGATCAATCAATAAATCAAAGAGTCTATTCCGATATCACTAGAAGCACTTTTATTTTATCTTAGACACGACTAGCTCCATACTCAAATTGTCTAAATACGATATATAGAATTTTCCTAACATCCATAATAATGTATCGTTTAGCTAAACTTAAGCAGAATCATTTCATTCTCGTTATTGTTTTTAATAAGAAAATTGCACGAGAACAATTTGCAGCGCGGCTCCGATTGGTGATCACAATTTTAATGTAATTCGCCAAAACTTGTCAAAGTGTATTTTTTTCTATTCCATCAAGGTTTTGATTATTTACGTACTCAATAGATAAAATAAATTAATTATGTAATTCCCACTAATTATTTTGATTGAATTATATCAAACAATTTAATTACGTTAATTAAGATATTTGAAAACAATTTAATTACAAATTTAAAAAAAAATTGTCGAAATACATTGCTATTTTATTAACATTTTTCAAAATGTACTATTATTCGTGAGTTCATTATATTTGATGCATTTCGTGATTTAAAAGAAATACTTGCTAGTGCGTAATTTATTGAACGTGTGATCCATTGATCCACTTGTATCTGCATTTATAAGTTGCATTAGTGAAAGTAAGCATTGAAACGTGCATGTTGTAGCATAATGTTCTTATTATATAATACTTATTATTATTATTATTATCGGCGTCAGCACCATCATTATCATTTTGAAGCAGTTGACCCATCGAGGCGGACGCAATTTAAATCAATGAAAGGTAATTTATCACAATACCGATTTCATTGGCAATTGCCGCAATGCGTGCGTTCGGGGCAATTTGATAAAATACGATGATAATCGCGCTAGCTTGACCCTCTCTTCCTCCCCGATTAGGTCCCCCCAAATTTTTGCCAAGGTCATGTGAGATACCAAAAAATAATGGCACACATTTGCTTGCTGGTTTGTACATGCTTGCACAAAGTGCATGGTTTCGCTCTAGTTTTTTTTTTATCTTATTTCGCTTTCAATCCGAATCCAGAGCTCGCCTCTAAATTGCCTGAATTGACGGCAATCAACGCGAGCTATTCGTTACGCAATCCGCGAACAGAAAACAAGTGTCGCGTTGCGTTGACGACCGAGTGCCGTTGCTCGTTGCGTAACGAGATTATCGCGCCACTGTTTTTGCTTATCAGGGCATAAACCCGAGAGATGCATCTCGTTATTCGTATTACCAATCCTGCAATCGAGATATCACGCACACTAAATGATATTAACTATATACATATCAGTTATAATTTGCCTCAATACTATAAACTAATTTTCTTACTGATTATATAATTGTATATTTTATATATCTATATATATATGTGATATCAATTACTATTACTATTTTTAACTTAATGCAAATTTAGAATTATTAAGCAGATCTTTTCGGAATTATTTTTGATATTTTTCCTTGAGCCCTTTTGACCGCCAACGTATTGAGTAATTCTTGTTAATAAAACACTTGTAATTTTGATCGAAATGGCATGTTATCTGGGGATTGACGCAAGAGTCCCAAAGTTCGGATGTCTGAAAACATCTGAAAATGCATCACTGTTTGATTACGCAATGGTGAGCGGCGAAATGAAACCGAGTTTAATAAACGCAACGAAAGTGAATCTTTTTTTGGCAGATTGCCTTTGACCTCGAGCACGGCTATATTTATACACATATTTAAAAAAAAAAACAACTTTAGAATGTATACCAAAACTCTTTATTTTATTGTGTTATTAATGTAAATTATACATACTTTTTTCTTAATTGCCTTGGTAAATGGAAACAAGTGGAGGTCATGATAGGCATCGAACGATAATCGAGATCAGCCCATCGTTCCATCGGCAACGACGACGACAACAACAACAACGTTATCACTCGAATTGATGCTGATGTTGTTTTGTACGAAAGTGATCTGAGCGTGTTACAAAATAGCATCAAATGAAGATGATTATTTTTCAGTTCGCTGCGATAGTCGTAATCCCGAAGCGAATCTGGAAATTGATTACCTAATTAATTCGAATAAATATATTTTTTTATCACTTTCGGAGTATGGTCTTATCAAATATACAAATATCATTATATACAAAAAAATGATTGCAAAATCTCTGTGGCAACCAAGATTCTCTACTTTTAAGTAGTAACGTTTTAACTAATTTAACAAATTTTAAATAATTAATGGAAACTGTGAGCTTATTCCTTATTTAGTACAACTTCGATTTTCGGGTCTCATTAATGAATGATAAAATTGTATTTTACATTATAAATCTACTTAAATTGTTTACAAATGTTATGTTGTCATTATATAGTGAAACAACCCTTATAGTTAATGGATGGTTTTTAATTATTAAGTCCAAAACTGATATTCAGCAGGATTTGTCAGATGAAAAGGGTTAAAGTATTCAAAAATTATGGACGTTTGTGTGGATTTAATTAGAATATGCAATGCATGCAAATTTGCTGCGGAAAATCACTCGCTTTGCATTGTTTCATAGTTTTTTTTTTATTATTTTAATCGGGGAACGGAATTTGTTTCTGGTTTGTTGCAAGCGACACGATTTGACGGATTCGTAATTGTCGGATCACGAGTTGTACGACCGAGGGAAGGCGACACTCGATCGACGAGCGAACGTACAATCTCACAATAGCTGCGGCAGTCGAAGCAACTGCCTCCGAAAACCTCTCCTTTCTTACATATAATACGTATTAAGATATCGTTATAGTATATCAAGTTGGTCTTGATCCAAGACTGGAACCTATTTACCTTGGGTGTGTTGTATCTCTTGAAAACCGCGAGTGACATTTCTTAACTCTCTCTATCTCTCTGGACAGTCCATTCTACATCTGCATTTAGTTGTGTCGCAATTTTGGAAAACAATTGGGGGTTTCTTTCCAGTGAGATTGAGTGCAAAGATGAAATATATGCAGAGTTCCAATTGGCTAGCGCCAGCATTGCATCTACCCCTGAACCACCAACTGATGTAAAGACGGAGACTACTATATCCGTGCCACAGAACATCAACGACATCGTCGATACAGCCGAATTGGTAGTTCCAGAAGTTATAGAGGAAGAGCAACAAACTTTACCTTCGTCCAACACTGAAAAACCGGAATCTACCACCGAGAGGCTTTTCCATAATATAGGAAACTACCTGGAAGAGATTAGAGGTTCGTCACAATCGCCCAGGCCACTGACGGCCACTTCCAAAATATTCGCTCCCAGAACGAAGGAGATGAGCAAAGGATATATCACATTTTCGGATGAGGAACCGGGCATCACCAGTAAGTATCACTGAAACAGCAGCCGGACAACCAGTAGCAGCATTGACCAAACGTTTTCAAAAGAGATTCAGTGCGTTATATGTGCGGCATTGACATTGAATCTTTCAAGTACAGATCTCAATAATATCCCATGGAGGGCAATAAACACCTGGCTGAAATGTCGCCAATTAAAATTAGCGCACGGCCTCCTTCACAGTATTGCATAATAAATAAATAATACACGCCAAACGACGCAAATGCAATTGATCCAAACAATTCCATACAGTCCAAAAAACAAGGTGCGATGATATAAATCACGGTTCAAAATAGAACAAGGAAAATTAAAGAAACATAATCGCATTGTTTACAAATTATCGGTGTCTATTATAAAAATATTTGAAAGTTCGGTGAGTGCTGCAAATTTCCACCTGATGACATACATCTATCAGTGACACATGTGTAGTATCTAGAGATACAAGAAATCATCGTATTAATAAATCATGTATTGTCTGTTTACAATTCATGAGTAATTGAAAATCTCATTCGATTAATTTTATATCATATTTACTATTATAACTGTTTCGAATGAATTAAGTGCAAGTGTATTGAGTATCAATCAAGTCTTTTATGAAGCGAAACAAGTATTAAATGTTATTTTTTCCAAAGCTTTAAAATAGAATTAGAGTCAGTAGTAAAGTTTATTTTAAACGACATTTTTCAATATAAATCTCTATGGAATGTCACCGTAAATAAATTATTGAGTTCATTTAATTTCAGTGAAGTATGTTTTTTTTTTAAATCAATAATATCCGTTACTAACTCGTTAGAGACAAAGTAAAGGCAAATATAATAGTAATAGCTTGTTTTGAGAAAACATGTGATTTCACTAGAAATCTTTACATTTCTACTTGCAAATTCAAAAGTCCAAGAAGAAAACGTGTCTTCTGGCACATACCAATTTTTTTAGACTTTGAAATACTGGTAACAGGTATATAATTATCGCATAAAAAACATCGATTCATCCTTGAAACTAAAATCGAGGTTATTCTCGTACATTTTTTTTGCGGTGTTGAATTAATTGCAAACTAAAGATAATAAAAAAAGTGTAGTTTATTGACAAATACGATTATTATTGGTATAGCCTAATTTAGGATTGTTTCTTTTACTCAGAAAATAGTTTTCTTTAGGCAATTTATATGTTCTATTTAAGTTAGTTATATTTTGTGTTTTATGAGAACAGATAATTACTATCACTTATCAATAATAATTTTAGTATTTTCAATGAAAATTGGAACATTTGGTGGAGACTTTGGACAACTGTATGAAGAAAAATCTAATTAATCAGTTTATCTCGAAATAAGCTTATTTACGTTTTAAAATCGGCGATTGTGAAAATCTTATCAACACAAATTTGGACTTGAAAAATATTATTAACGAGTGTTTTATATCGTACAAAAGAGCACATGACTGTAAAAAAGTGTAAATGGAATGATCAAGAATTCCAAGGATATAGCTTCTGTTTGGTCCACAGCATTATAGCTTTTTTTTATCCATTCATTTTCGTTTTCTTTGCGTTGTATAAGTACGCGATTTACAGTTATTTCGAATATTATTACCTAAGCCGTAATTATACTTCTACGGACAGGAGTGTTTCGATCACCGCAGAACTTCCTGTAGACGCGATGGAAGGAGATAGATGTGAAGGAAGTACGTGCGAAGAAAAACGAACCCGCTAAAATTAAAGTTATTAAGCCGTATGATGATGCAACGTTCCTGGTAAAACCCCAAATTAGGAAACATGTTTTTTTTTTGAGAAATTTATCTAATTCCATTTGGGGTTTTACGTTTTGATTAGAATTGAGTACACAAATCGAATGAATCAAGTGGATTTTGCAAACTTTTTATAGTCATGAATACATGGAAAATTTAAACCTAATTTAAGTATTTCTCCATATACATTATACGCGAAAACCGATTTATGTACTGTTTTAATAAGAAATTGCATTTATAATGAAGAGCGAAATTTGGCAATGAGTGGAATGTTTGGTTGTTTGCATAAGCTGGTTAATGGTCGCAATTGAGGACAATTATAATGATCGATGTTTTTTGTAGTGTTGAAAGACGAGCCTGAAGATTTAACATATTTAGCGCCAGAGGCTGGTGAGGTGGTGAGTTTAGGTGATCGTCTCTTCAGTGAGACTTTCTTGAACCTGGTGAACATGAAAGACTCGAAGGACGATAACACTGAACAAATCGGCTCAATGCCGTCCGAAGACACAAATCTGTTTGACGGCTTTTTCGATTCGTACTCCGCTATCATAGGGGATCCGTTCATATACAAGAACGAAGGGTTATCGCAACTCTTGTCGCCAGATCGCATCGTCAAGGTTTGAGTTTCCAGACTCCAGTAGCGCAGATGGGTTTTCTTAACTATTCATATTTTAGAGTTCGGATTGCAGTATGCAGTCCTTAAACAGCCCAACGGACTCGTTCAGTGACGAAGACCAGATGTCATCGTTCGTGACTTTGATGGAGGAGGACATGGATATGAAGGCTCCGTATATACCCATGACTATGGGCGAAGACCTGCCGTTAGTCCTGACTAACGACCTCATGTGGAGTTCGAATGTTGAAAGGCCTGCAAGGAACACCGATCCTCCTAAGACGACGTCCAGTCTAGCGCAGTTGCTTAGTTCTGGAGTAAACAACAAACGTCCGATCAGGAGTAACGACCATGGTGGAACCATTATACAGAACAACACGTCTGCGACGACAGGAAGTAGTTTTAATGATTACTATGACAAAGGTAGCATAATGCGATAGTAAATAGTACTGATGATTTAATCAAATCTTATTTCAGGTCAGGTCAACTGGGATTTGTCGAAGGTAGTAGCATCCACAGGTATGCAATCCCATAAGCGCTTGAACTCGACAAGCTTTGAGTCAACCTCGAACAAGAGGACGAAGTGCGAACCGAAATCGGGCATGACTTCGGAGCTGCTGCAGCAGTTGATGTCTAATAACACGCATAGTGGGAACCGTTCCAGGGTAGCATCCAAGGGCAAGAGCAACTGGTTGCTTGATTCCGGCGGTCCTAAGGCTGCCTGTGTCTCTCAGCCTAGCGAAAGTGTTCTCATGAACCTCCTGGTAAGCGGCTTCGACATCCGAGCGGGCTACATATGCCTAGCGCCTAGAAAGAAGCTCTGAGTCTGAGCAACAGTGATACAGAAATACAGAATGATAAAAGACATTTGCCAGAAAACAAAACAGCTCCTTCTGAGAATGAGCTAAGGTCACGTGTCGAGAGGAAGATGAACGAAAATTACTTGTATTTTCGCACCTCAGAAGCCACAAACATAATTACTACCAGATTTAATTAAGTAAAAGTTCAGGGATTAAGTCGTTAATATAATATACTGCCATGCCACTTTGTCTCCGAACATCTAGTTTACAAAACGGAACATTACACCTAATTCGTTACTATTATTATAGAATATATATTTTTATCTATATGTTATATAAAAGTCGAGCGTTGCAACGTTCTTATAATAAGTATATACAAGTCTTTATTTTTTACATTTAGGATTAAGCGAGCTGTGATAGATTAAATATATAAAGATACAGAAACATAACATGACAATTATTTTAACAATCCTACTCCTACCTACTCTCATAAATAAAATAAGAACATGTATTTTCATGTTTAATGTAAATATAATTATTTTAAATTATCCATAATTCTCAAAAATACATATTTAAACTTCAAATCTGTTTACAAGATGATTAAATAATGACATGCAATAATAGCTAATACGTAAACTTCCTAATAATTATAGTCGTCAATAAAATGAGAACACTACAATTCTAAAATATAAAATGAAATAAAAATTCAATAAGATGAGTAATTCATTTGAAATGTATACGTATAAAAAATAGTAAAAAAAATGGATATTTGGAAATTACTTTATGAGATAGGTTTATTAGAGAGGATTGTAAAGATCTAGTAAAATATGATGAATAGGTATAGGATACAAAGTGGTATTTTTTTAGTTGAGTTACCTGGAATGTCTTTTATACATCTATTTCTGTTTATTTTGTTTGTGCAATATATTTATCTGTTATTTTCTTTTTTATTTATTAAATTAAATTCATTGTAATGATAATATTGTCGTTTTTTAAGGAAATGTCGTCTAGTCCGCAAAACTTGAAGGCTGACCGATTGATAAGCGACAGGGAATTGGAGGATTTTCTGAGGGCGCAACAGCTAAAGTTGGCAGCGAGAATAGGAGAGCCTCAAAGAAGCGACGGGGGCGGAAAGAGGATTCTGCGTCGGGGCATCTCATTGTTGAGCACGGACGGGATTCCGTCCCTCTTTGACCTGACCCAACAGGATTACGAGGTTAACGCCCCGGTAAACAACTTCCTGCTACAAGGTGACGACCTCCTGCAGGCATTAGATGCAACCGGTAACATTTAGCTGGTGTAGAAGCCGCTCGAAGAGGCGGCCGTGCTTTGAATCTTTACGGTTTGTCCCTTCGCTACGGTAGTGTTAAACACTTAGCATTAGGAGTTTGCGTTTATTTTAATTGTTTTTTTTTTATAAAAAGAGTTTATATATACAAAATGAAAGAGATAAATGAAAAATTATATATATTATATACAAGCTAAAAGATGGAAAATCAGAAGCATTTCATAGAAAAAAAATCGAAAACAAATATAAATGTATGATGTAATCAAGGATGAAAGAAATTCCTTCCTTTGATACGACCGTGGGTGATACTAGTAGGTAGTAAGCAATAAGTAAGAGTGGTGGTGTGGATAATTTGGAGTGTTTAATCAACAAAAAAAAAACGAACAAGAGGGTATTTCTGACTGAAAGAGGAAGGCGAAGGGGCAAGGATTGCAATATATACGAAACCGTTTAACAAACGTATTTTCAGTTTTCACTTTGAACCGATACTCTTTCTAATTTCACAATTCGCAATCTTTCATTATCATTTTAACGTTTATTTTTACTGCCATAAACTTATTTTTATTATTATTATTATTACCATAGCTGTAAATACATTAGTTACTTGATAATTATTAAGTGTTCTTATATTTTGTTTTTTTTTTTGCTTGTTTCCGTATTATTAATCAATCACTATTCTTGAGAGAGAGGTTCTAGTAAATAATAAATAGTCAGCAATGTGTGTTTCGTTTATTTCACCATTCAACACCACCGGAAGATGAAATCCATGTGTTTTTATTATTATTGTTATATGTGTTCGTGTCGAGAGGATTCAAAAATCTTCATCACATTTTAGATCTGTTAATTATCATTACTATTAATTTAATTTTGTAGTAATTCTAGATCATGTCTCTGAATGGAAAGCAACAATATTGTTTTATTTTATTTTTTATTCGAAGTGTAATTTTATACGTTTTTACCTACCAATTTTTTGTTGTTACTGTAGTACAAAGTATTGTAGTGCGTAGTACATTTTTTTTTTCACAAAAGATGATATTTTGATACTAATTTTGTCTATGTAGGCGGTAATGTCATGCAAAATCATAGAAGCTATATTTACTTGAAACATATACACTATAATACTTATACATATATAAATATATATAATTATATACACTATTATGTTAACGAAAGATCATTTTCTCTTTTATGTCTAGGGTTATGGCAGGGTTCAATAAAGAACTTCTATTAATTTTTAGATAAATTTGATATACCTTTTTCTACACCTTTAACTTTTCTCAGTATTTTCTAGTAAGTTTTATAACATTGTCGTCATTTTCATTGTTTGAAAAAAAATAAGGTACGTATTTTTTTTAGTTTCACTTTATCTAAATCAAAACCAAAACTGTATTACGAACTTTTAATAATAGTCTAATATGTGAAATATGATGTTTATAAATGCATTGTTTGAGACTACTGAATTTGCACTTTAGTTTTTATTTGATATTAAAATAAAATATTATTTTAATATGAATGTCTGATTGTTGCCAAGTTCAGTGGAACCTCGCATAACGAGCAAAATTATTGTAAGAAAAATGACTCGCTTAACGAGTGACGATGAGAAAAAAGTCCCGGATTGCGCACCTTCATCATTTTTAAAACTTGTGTACACATATTATGTGTATTTTTGAATATATTAACAATCTTCGATGTTCTTTGTCATCTTTGTTTATAGCGGTTTATACTTTGCAAATATAATTTGTGTTTGCTGTTAATGCAAAACACAAATATATTGTGACCAACCATTATTATAATATATAAACACACTATATACGCTTTTTTATATAAACTGATATTAAAAGTATAAAGAGATCTCAAGTCCCCGAATTGATACAAGTAATTTAAACAAATATAAACTCACTTCACCGTGTGTGAATTTGAAAACAGTTGCATCTTAGTGTTGTTTGTGATCACAAAATTTCCAAACTTATATTCAGACATATTATTTGTGTTTTTTTTGTGCAAAATTTAATAACATTTGCATGTCTCCGAATAAAAAGCCAAAGAATAAAAATAACCATAGATATTAACAGCAAAATCATGAAAAATTAAGACCAAGTTATACTTATTATTCCGGCATAGAACTCATTATCGTAATTTCACTATACGCATTAACATTTTCAAATTAATTACACTTAAGTATTTTATTCCTGTCACTTCACATAGACTCGCATTAGAATAGAGACAATTTTGGTAATTGTATTGATATTATAATGGAAAAGTACACCTGATAATTGTTGCAATACTAATATTGGTTCAGTAGCGATTAAATATTGGGACAGTCTATTAATTATTTAATTAATTAATGGTAACTAAAATAATGCGTAAACGTGTTTGAGGTAATTGGATCAATTCGAGTGGAGCGTAAATGTTACCGCATTGTCACGTCCGCTTCCGCTTCAGACATGAAAAAGTAAATAAACATGCAAGAATTGCTCTTTGATGCTTTTGGATTATTAAGTTAAGGAAAAGGAGAGGGAGAAAACGAACAAAGCGTCGGAAAGTACGAAGGTATACGTAATCGATTCGCTATTGTTAAACATCGTACCATGTCCCCTGGTCATTGCATTACATTTATTTTTTTAGAATTTCTGTTTTCTATTATCATTACTGCCCTATTTCTGCTACCCTTTAACCACCCCACTGCAATAATATTGATCATGCCAAATAGCTGGGTATTATTTTGGATCGCAGGCTTACATGGAAAAAACACATAACAACTAAACGTAAGCAATTAGGAATCAAATTCGCTAAATTATACTGGTTAATAGAGAGAAGATCGCAGTTGTCACTAGAAAACAAAATTTTAATATATAAGGCAGTTTTAAAGTTTATCAAAGTTATCAATCAAACAAAAGTGAAATCTCTATGTTTAGTGAGCGATATCAAAACCGGTTAGAAAAGCACCCCAATACACTAGCTATAAATTTATTAGACAATAGTGAAACACCCCATAGACTAAAAAGGTATAACATTATTTGTTTTATTGTTAGAATTAATATTTATTTATATTAGATAATTGGAAGGTTTTCAATGGAAACTATTCCGCTCAGTGTTATATTCTGTTGCAGTTCCAAAACTATTTACTCGTTGTCAGAATTTGGCAGATGAAGTTTTAAGACACGTTTAATGTAATAAAACAAACGTATAATAAAATTTAAATATTTTATATTACTTTTTAAAATACAGTAAAAAAAATGTTATTTTGTTATAAGTATTTGCTTTATGGCCGATTGTAAGTAAAAATAGATTATTAAAAATAAAAATATATACAGTCTAATGTTTAGACCAGTGATTTTCAACCGTTGAGAATCTTAGGTAATTAAATTATTTTCCAAAGAAGTTCGAAGCACTATAAATGTTCATATCAAAATTAAAAGCATTGAGATCTAAGTGTACTGAGGAAGTTTAACTCAAGTGCTAAGTGTGCTTTGAGAGAAAAATGTAGTAGAACTGTAATTATTTTACAGATAATTAAGTATTAAAATCAAATCTCTCAAATGCATAATTATATAGTATTAATATGTTAAAAAAATTGAAATGAGTTATAAGTGTGGATGTTTAAATATATTGAATTGTTAAGTCATGCGACTAGTGCAATGGTGCATATTTATTCTTTGCCAAATGAGGTCTTTTGGCTTCGATTCCGTTGTTCAGATACTTCTAAAGCAATCTCTTATTAATGTTTATATGTTTTCCAAGAAGTTGGTGAGGATTACTTCAATAAAGCAGTAGCATTAATATTTCCGGTTTTGGAATCGTCAATAAATCAATTTTTAATTAATGTAGAATGTATTTTCCTTTCCTGTTTAAATGATCGTTAGTATTTGGTAGATTCATATACTTGAAATTTGTTGTTGAATTAATATGAAATGGTGATGGAGGTGCTATTTCAATTTTATTCGTTGAGTGAGGAGAGCGACGGCGAGGGGAGGGAACGATCCGCAATCAGAGGAATATTAAAAGAATTTTAAAGGCACGTCTATTATTCCGAAGCGAGATAAAAGAAGAGATAATTAAGGAGAGCTCCTCGAACAAGGTGGGTCGTTATTATTGGCCTTCCGCGCGTTCTCCGTCTGGCCCATCGCCATCTCCCTCTGGCATTCAGGCGCAGCCAGTCGGGCTTCATCCCAATGGGCTAATTGATGAAGTAAAGTCATTCATTACGGTTTGATTGTTAAAGGGGGGGCCGAAGCTCTCGTTGCTCGACCCGATGGCCATGGATGGATGGACTGGTGTGCATGTGCATCCATGCTGTTTACTAGGTAGTTGCAATACTGCAAGGACTCTGAGATCGCACGAGAAAGAGAGAGAGATATTGAGTGAGAAATATACGAAGAGGGGCGGAGGCGGCGGAGAGTTGTGCACAGTTGTAAAAGCGGATGCTGTGGCCCCCCGGATTTTCAAATATAGAACGACGCACACCAGCCCCCCCATAAATCACCGCCGATCCCAACAACAATGTCCGAAGCGAAAGGAAATCAAATTTTCAACTATGAATTACAACCTCCGTCTCTGTCCCACCGAAAACCCACCCTGCGTCCTATTTAATAATTTCAACAGAAACGAGAAAAAAGCTTCTGCTCAACCAGTGTAATTTCAACACACCACGTATAAAATAATAGTAACCATGAACGTACAGTTATTATTTGCCATTGAAACTTTCAATTTCATAACAATCATAATTTAAGGTTTATACTTTTTTATCAAGCATTTGTATATAAAAATTGGAGTTATTGCAATAAATGAATCAATTATTTGTGCAATAAATTAGTTTATTAAAGATTTAGTTTCAATTTGTTTGAGTCCATTTGAATCTACAGTAATTAATTGTAATTGTTGTTACATACACAAATAAAACATAAAAAAAACTTTATAGTATATTTTCAATTCAATATTTTGTCCAATATTGAAGATGTTTTTCTAACTTCGTAGTACGAAAGGTGCACAATTATTACGGACAAACATTTCCCATATAAAATTTCTTGTTACTAGTTGTATTTTTAAGAACCATTCAGAATATAAAATTTCTATTTCATTTCACCTCAATGGCCCACTTTCTTTCTAAATAGTCATTCTTCTTTGAAATCCCAGAAAGGTAAATATATACCTATTTTCAACGTGGCGTGAAATATCGCTCAATCACACAAAGTTTTAGGAATTATTTTTTGTTAACAATAACAATAAAATCCGGAGGTATTTTTTATATTGCCTTCATAATTTATGTAACTAATATTTTCTGAAATTGTTTTATATGATATCAATCGTATATCCAGCCCTTGTTATGTACAGTTACGGTTTTCTGCTTATTTACACTTTTCATACAAAAACTTAGGTCGATGGCCTTTTAACCAAAATTAGGACCAATAAAAATTTCTAAGTAAATCGAATTGTTTATAATTGAGATAATTCTATCGTTCAGTTTTTGCTGACATTCAATAATTTTCGGCAATTAGTTTATTATTTGTTTGATTGAATAACAAATAATCTTTCAATTGTTAGTCACTTTTGAGTAAAATCAAGTTTTCGGCAATTAGTTTCTGGTTTGGAAAGGGCTATTGTTACGTCCTTTATGGAACGATGATGAGATATCGCGGAGTTGAGCTGAGTTCGTGCTTGAATTAGTTGGGCTACAAATTTTCGGGACCAGAGATAGTTTCAGTTGATCCCTGCCGCTGGCGGCGATGGTGGTTATCAGTCAGAGCCGCCCCCAACGCATTCATTATCTCTCCCTTCTACTCTCTCTCTCTCTGTCCCACTCGCACGCATTCGCATATCATATACAGGCTTCAGACTACAGGGATCAGCATTTGCATCCATCTCTATCCAACATCCTAAATATTAGTCGCCTGTCTCCCACGTTCTCTATGTGTGTACACTAAGTACTACTATGTATGTGTGTTTGAGATATTGTGTGCTCAGTTTAGTGCGGAGATATCTAATATCTCCTCTGAACTGTTCTGCATCGTACGGGTAAATGAACGTGTGGTGGAGAGTGGAGTGGAAGAGAGGAGACCAGAACTGATGATGGCGACGGGTAACAGCCTTATGTGAGATCCGAGCTTCCGATAAGAGGTTAATGGCATGCATACGACAAAAACACCCCTTGCCTCATCGTGCAGAAGGCTCCTCCACCAAAATGATCATCATCATCATCATCCTCACGAATCGATCTCCTTCCAACACGCTCTCTTACAAAACTAGAAAATTCATTGCAACAATTCGTTTAATACTCTTGAAATTTTAGAAAACACGCACACTCCATAATAATCCCCCCCATTTGTTCTTCCTTCTATCTCACTATCTCCCGTCCCACTAATAATTGTAATTATGCAAGCTTCGTCCAGGTAGACTGGAGAAACCCCTTCGTTGTTTTTTTTTATCCGTGTTTCGCTTCTCCGCTGCTAATATCCACGTTATTTACTCCGACGCGCCCGGCAATTTAACTGTACCCAATTATCTAACGTTCAAAGAAATCAAATCCAAAAATTAATTGCTTTAACTGCGAGACGTCTTCCACTTCTACCATTATTTCGATTTAAACATGAAATAACATTCATTAAAATCCTAATCTCCGGCTCGCAATTATCGCATTCATTATTTTCCATTTTACCAAATACATATTAAGACCATAGATAATATTACTTAATAACTAATTACAATTATATTTTTTTTATGTCGTGTAATTTTATTCACATTAACTTCAATAGTATATTGATGCTCTACAATTCTACTATTTCCATTCACTGTGAATCTGCTGCTATCCTTAACACTGTCATTATCCATCGACTTGGCTGAAGAAGGTTCATATGCTGAACCTCATTCATTTCACTGTCCATCTGTGATGAACGATGGCCCTATTGCTTCAAGCTCCGTGAGGGCTCACAAAGGGTCTGCCTTGACCAGGATTTAAACATGCGCCCACTAGCTCGTGGGTAGGGCGATTACAATTATATAGTTTGTTTTTTAATTCACATTTTCAGTTTCATGTGTTTCAATAATTATTCGCGAGTTAACTTTAGAGCAAAATATAGTTTTATAAGCAATAAACAAAAAATATAATAGTCAATAAAAAGAAAATTTTCGCAGTTTAGACTTCAGCGCTATATAATATTTATTGAAACAGTTACTCCAATCGTAAAATAGAAGATGAAATTATCTTAGAAGTAGTATCTATATGGAGATTTATCTTTATATTGGGCAGCGTTTGTACATATTACTTGTAAACTGAATTTACCATGAAGGAATGTTGGAAGAATATACGTCTATGGCATTAGAAATTGTTAACATTTATTGTTAGGTCTCAGGCAACTAGCACAAAGGAAGATTTAATGGGAGTCTTCATAGGAACAGTTGTAAATCTTGAATAATGCATATTTTTATATATTTAAATATTGTATAATATATAACTTTGTAGCGTTTATTACAGTTATATAAGTCATTTTGAAATATTGTATTTTTTATTTGTGTATAATAAAAATAAATACAGTGAAAATAATTTTAATTGCAGCATTTAAATTACGCAAAAGTAAACAATATTAATTAAAATACTATCATGCGAAACACAGAGGCATTGCATGGGGCTATTGACATATGTATTTCGACCAATAAATGCAATATGAATAGAACAAATTAAATGTTGTGTAATTTAATGTAAATTGAAACAATTTGAATTTAGCTTGGAACATTCCGCTATGCAACGTTTCAGGTAATATTTGTAATATTATATGTAAACCGAACTCGTGTTTGAACAATAAACAATTAGCTTTTGAAACGGTTCCATCATTAATTTGAAACGCGATTGTTGCCTGTACCAAAAACCCTGGAACATAAAGCACACATCCGTCCGTTCTCCCCCGCAAAAACAGACGAAACGTATAGAACATGGTCCATAGATTTAGCGAATTTCCAGTGGAAGGCGAAGGACGAGGGGTGCCCTTACTACTCTTCCATTGTTTGCTTTAATGAGATTTCAGCCCGGGTTTTCACAACCCGGTCCCGGTTGCTTCTCTGGCGCTCACTAACCTACCTATCTTCCTCCCTTCAACCCGACGCAAAACCAGCCCTGTCCAATCCAACCGACTCTCACGTCGAGTTTCAACTAATTGCCTTATATACACATCCATATAAAGAGGGCTTCGAAATTAGTTCAAAAGCGGCGCAAACTAAATATGAACAGAGAAATGCAAATAACCGTTTCCACTCCTGTCCCGACAAACAGACAATCAAAACGGGAGGATGAGAAGAAGAAACAAAAATAGAAAATTAAATACCAGAACTGTGACCAGCCATTTTTTTCTGTGCTGGACATTTCGGAGTTTTGTTCTTCACTGGTCATTTGTTTTTTTGTTTTTGAAACAGAATAGTGATTTCTTGATGCGCCTGGTGTCGACGTCGCCTAGTCCCGGTGGCAATCGCAAGCCCGACAAACAAAATACCGTCAATCAAATTCCCGACGTTCGAAATCCCGACTGTATCGAAATACCGACGTTTGAAATGCCGACTGTATAGAATTCCCGACAAACATAATCCCGACTATATCGAAAATGTCTAAAATAACATTTTTAAATTATTCCGGAGCGTAGTGACTTTTAAATTGTTATTAATAATACATAACAACAATTAATAATTTAATTGATTATTATTTCATAATGTTAAGGTTTATTATGAATAATTCAACAAAATCAAATAAATTAATAATAATTTATTGTTATTAATAATAAAAGTGTAGCAACATTTTCGATATTGTCGGGATTTTGATATAGTCGGGATTATGGTTGTCAAGATTTTGATATTGTCGGGATTTCGATACAGTCGGGATTTCGAACGTCGGAATTTCAATAGACGGTCTTTCGGTTGTCGGACTTGCGATATAGACTCGCCTAGTCCACACGCCTACCTTGTTCTTTTTTTTTTTTCGAGCATTAGTTAATTAAAAATGGTGAAAAATTGTATTATATATCTTTCGGCTAAATCTATCTATCTACAATTAATGGAAATAAAATTTACTAATTAGTGTAAAAATATTTGAATAAATAAAATTAAAACATTACTTTCATCGAGTGATCATTGTAATTGAGAAATAATTAATTACCAACCATAAATGCAATGCAATGCAACGAATATGAATTTGTTACCAAACTCAATCAATATCAATCTAAAATTGGAGTAATTTCCGAAAAATACAAAGCTGATTTTGCACTTTTTATTGAAAGCAAAATTTGGACAAAAAAAATATTACTAATACTATTATTTTTTTCTAGTAAGAATGATTTCATGCAAGCACGTTAAATTTAATAATTACAATATCAATACTGCACATTTGGATACTTTTTCGTCTGTAAATCAATTGATTCTTGTTCGTTGGAATCAGTTTTTTTTTTTCTAAAAAAAAGTGATTTTACTTCGAAGAATCTCATCGTTTTTTATAAAGTATGTTTTAGAGGTCATAAACTTCTAGAAACTTTAGTAAATCTCTCAAATTTAGAATAATGCAACTCAAATATATCAATTGTCCTTCTATTCGACAAAAGAAACGTAAGTCTCAGTTAAAATTGTATTGCTCTATAATTTGCAACGGTTCTTCTTTATGATTAGAGATTAAACTTTCTGTTGTTTACCCTTTTCTAGTAAAATTATGTTAAGGATAAAAGAAACTTTCTCTTATCACAAGAAGTGTAATTTTTGAACCCTTTCAAATCTTCAACATAATTGTGAAACTTTTCATTTATTATTTATTTACAATTTTTTTGGGACACAATTTTTTGTTGTAATGTATTTAAATTTGTACCTAAATAAAATGTAAATAAGCGGTCTTTTAAATTTTACTGGTTAAAGGTATAATTTGACTAAGGAGTAAAAGAAAATTTAAAAGTCGACCAGTTTTTTTTTTTCATGAAATTCGAAGCTTTTTATACTCCATAAATCACTTGCTATTCTACTTTTCGAATTTGAAATAAAAGGGTGATCGTTAGTCCGCATGGGGTCCTTCTGAAATATTGTAAGGTGCTGGCGTAAGTGGGCCTCTCTGATTAGACCCTCGGGGATCGGGGGAAAAACGGAGAAGGGTCGTGTCCCTGGTTCCAAAAAGCCACCCCAGTTTAAGTACGAAAAATAACAATAAAAAAAAAACATCCCCCAGTTGGACCCGAAACTCCGCTTCTCCTTTATTATTAAGTCCTTTTCTCGCTCTCTCTCAATATAATACCGTGAGCGAGGCAAGATGGAGAAGAAGGGCGGTAAATGAATAAACACTAACAACCCTTTTAAATTTCTAGCTGTATATATTTTATTCGTAAAAAAATATTTTTTTCTCTTGAAATGAAATACAAAGAGAGAGAGGTGAGAAAAGAGAGGTCAGACAAAAATAAAGTGATTGTGTATGTCTTCTTTGCAATTTACGTAATTCAATTGTCGAGTCCGGACATGGCTTCACGGAAAAGTCCAAAGTTCGCAATTACAAAAGCTTTGTTTCTGTGAAAGATTAGATATGGCTGCAATATAAACAAGTAAGAAACGAGGTAACTTTGATATGTTCGTAAATCAGATACTAAATCTTAATCAATTCATATAGATCCGACTAGTCTAAACGCATAATTTTACATCTTTTACATTTTTATTTCAATATCGTTCCAAAGCGTCATTCGTAAGTCGAATTTGTTCGTAAGTTGGGAGAATTTTAAAAATTTCAAAATATACTTATCATGGTTTTTACTTTTGTATATGTTTAATTTCGTATTTCTGACTGCTTAGATTTGAAAAAATAGATGAAAATAAACAAAATACTTACTTACAAATACTTTTCAATGTAGACAAAAGACACAAATGCAACAAAACAGATAGAGTACATTTTCCAAAAATATTATATATTATTATAGAAATTATCAATTTTTGTTTGGATTTTTCGAGGACTTTAATAAAACCACATAAAAATTGACTGCACTAAAAGAGACTTCACTGTATATTATAACTAATTTCTTAGAATTCATTTTAAATTGTAAATCCGGACTGATCGAAGCCGCAGTATGCAAAGTATTCATGCAATTCACACCTCCAACAAAACAAATAATAAACAATGAAAGGTAAATTATAATAAAATGAAAAAAAATCAAAGTTTCTTCATTTATATATAGATACTGACACTGACATGATTGATTTGATTTTTGTAGTTTCTTTATTGGATAAAATTGTTGACTTTCGGCTATTTACAGGGTGGTCATGGGCCTGGAACGTACAAGATTTTTTTTTTAAGTTGTGGTTTACATAAATTCATTAATTCAAATTATAGAGAGTCTAATTACTTTTAAGTAACAAACAACAAAATATCATACTTCATCTAGGAATGCAGCAGAATAGATTCATTCAACTCATTTGACACAACGTATTTACAAGGAAATATTTGATATTAATGTGGTCAACAAGTTTCAATGATAAGAAGCAAACAATATTATACTAGGATTACAATGTTACTCACGATGTGTACAACTTTCTATCTCGTGCCTAGATTTAACTGATTGAAGTTTAATTGTGATTTATTTTGTAAATTGTAAATTAATATGTACAATTTATATTGCTAAATATATTACTTAATGTCATATTAACTACACATTATAAATAAACATAGATTATTCTTATTAGCATGCAAATAATGAAAGTAAACTTTCATAAGTAAGGCATAATTTGGATTTTGGGAAGTTATTAAAACTATTTTTAAATCGATACGACAAATGATCATTAAATTCTGAATACAAGACAAAATGAAATTTTGTCAAAATGCAATTAAGATTTTTTTTTTATTCAAATTTGTGGTAATGTGAATATTTAATTGGTAATTAATAATGATAATAAACGCGGGTTTATGGAATAATTTAAAGCTTTAATTAATGTTTGAATTAAAGTTTATTAATAGACGGTGAAAAATATTCTGCAATATATGATCGTTTCGTGAGTAAATAAAAAAGCTGAGAGACGTGTACATAAATTCGTCCAATTTATTTCACGATTGTTTTTTTTTTGTGTTTTTGTTTTCGGGTTTCTTCCTCTTGCCTTTAAATACGTCCAAAATATGTCCATTAAACGTAATGACGACGGCGCGACACGCGTTACGTAATTACAGAGTATTGGAGCCCGTTTCTGTAATCCCACATACACACTCGTGTAATTACGGTTTAATGATCTGCCCCGACTTTCCCCTCGATCGTAGACGTTCGTCGGGGACGTCCGGTGTTTCTGATGGGTGTCGCCGAAAACGAATGATATTCCCTTCTTCGACTTCGATCGTCATCGAACGCTCTGAATCGGTTCGTGTTATGAACCTTCAGTCCTTTCGTTTCCAGGTTTCCGATTAAAGAGGATTCACGCTTCAAATCCATTCATTTGTAGCTGTTTACATTACTTAATCGAGACCGAATCGATATACTTTGCCCACATGATTTTTTGTTTTGAAAAAACATTTAAAAAAAGAAACAGATTTATATCACATAAACCGTTGGCAATCGCAAGCCCGACAACCGAAATACCGTCAATCAAATTCCCGATGTGCGAAATGCCGATTGTATCGAAATTGCGACAATCATAATCCCAACTATATTAAAATCCCGACAACCATATTCCCGACTGTATCAAATTCCCGACTATATCGAAAATGTCTTCAATAACATTTTTAAATTATTCCCGAGCGTAGTGACTTTTAAATTGTTATTAATAATAAATAATAATAATTAATAAGCTAATTGTATTTGAGATTATTTCATAATGTTAAGGTTTATTATATTAATAATAAAAATGTAGCACAAGGTGACTACGCTCCGAAATAATATTAAATTGTTATTGTAGAAATTTTCGATATAGTCGGGATTTTGCTATAGTCGGGATTTCGAACGTCGGGATTTCTATAGACGGTCTTTCAGTTGTCGGGCTTGCGATATAGACCCCATATGAATATATATACTTTGTTTCTGCCTTAATGAGAATAATTGCTTTTGTTTTAATATATTCGATTTTTGTTGGAACAAATAATTGTGAAATTCGACGAAGAAATGATATTATTTTACCAAATAATAATTATTACTAAATATTTGCTCAATGTATGTTTGCATTTTTTTTTACAATTTTACCTGACAACGTAATATATTGTATAGCACGTCACACAATGCACATGACTAAAAATCATTATGGTTTATTATGAGAAATGCAAAGTGCGCTAACATAAACTTGTTATAATATACCACAATTATTAAACTTCTATAAAAAACATATAAATAAAATGATAAATAATTATCAAATTGTCGAATAAAAGTATTTTTTCTATAATATTATCTAAAATGTGATTAAATTCAGTGGTACAGTGCTGAAACTTTATAGAATTACATGGTTGTCCGGGAAGTTCGTGCCGATTTTTCACAAAAATTCAAAAGAGATATTCTCGATCGATCTTCATACCATTATGATTATTGGCAGACATTTTTTTGGCTGAAATAACCAGCTTTTGGCTTTCCAGTAATAGTAAAGTATCAAAGTTTCTTCCATCTTCAAGAGGGTACTAAACTAGCACAAATCTTTTGATCTAAACCAGTGATTCCCAAAGTGATCTATATCGACCCACAGTAGACCCTCTGTGTGATAACCTGCACGGGGTCTACAACAACGAAAAAAAAATTTGGGGATCCATGAATTGATCCACGATACTGGATCTCAACATACACTGATAGTACCTATTTACTTATATTATACTATCTTATAATATAAAGACACATACATTATTTATAAAAGTTCCAATGAAGTAAAAAAAATATTATATATGTTTATAAAATTGTGTAAGTTGTAGGATGAAGGCATTCGCTTTGTGGTCGCAATACATTTTGAACTTTATAAACATGGAATATAGCGAGGAAATTTTTAATTTCCTTTCCATCGTCATACCTAGTGGAAAGGGGGTTCAGCGCTGTTACCAATCTCCTAACGAAAAAAAGAAACAGACTGGACATCATTAGCCGAGGAGATTTAAGATTAAACCTTATAAAATTGACGCCAAATATTGATAATTTATTATTAAAGCATCAGGTTCATCCTTCTCACTAAATACATTTACTTATTGCTTAGTTTATTTTATGTTACGTATATTTTATATAACAGATACAAAATTTTATTTTGAGTAGTTTTAATTTAAATTCAATTAATAAATGTATAAAACTTAACATGTATTTTTACTTTAAGTTTTTAACAGTAAACTTCACTACAGTTAGAACTTTACAAAAAATCAATATCAGGTAAATACCCCTCTACCCAAAACCAAAAAAACATGGCAAGGGGTCTACGATACAAAAAAGTTTGGAAACCTCTGATCTAAACTAAACACGGTTGAAATGTCACCTTTCGGTATATGTACACAAGTCATCTGTTTTTAACAATTCTGATTTATTCAATGACATCACATTATCATATAAAGAAGTTATAAAAATGAATAAAAAGACACAATTAATTATTATAGATGTTGATATTATCAATAGTAGATTACTGTAATTATATAAATTCTCTGATAAGATGCAAATTGTAGATGTGTATTCATTCAACGGATAAATTATTATTGTTAAGACTGAAGTTCTATTTCAGTATTATTTATGTTTGTTCAGGATGGTCCTATAAACTTTAGAGAAGGATATTTACAGCGATGGAGATGGAACAAGAACAAGGACAATGAGAGTGTACCCAATAATAGTTCTTATGCTACAGGCAAGGAATGTAACGGCGATTTTATAAATACTTGTGGAAAAATATATCATAAAAAAAGGAGAAAAAAATCTTCGATAATAAAAAATATATTGCCTGTAATAGGTTATTTCGAAAATAAATAATTTATACCTGGTAAGCAGATGTCATAAAACCTAGGTATTGACACACATTCCAAAGCAGTGGATATATCGAAGAGAAAATTATAAAACCATTCATTTATTGCTTATATAAAAACCGTTATATAAAATTGAATAAATTTAATATATTAAATGAAAATGTGTTTTATTATAGTTGTGAAATTATATAATATATTTTGAATGAAATCGTCACTTAAAAATGTCAGTTACATAATAAAGATAAGTATTAGAGAAAACATCTTTAAAGCTGGTTCAAATTAACTCTTTGAGCGGTGCGCGGATACAAGCAATGTACCAGCTTTTGAACATGCCTTTACCAGGAAATGTCCAGGAAAGAGGAACTATCCTTTAATTTGGTTGGTATATCAAAGGATGAATCTTGACAGGCCGTACTATTCGATGTTGATTCAGTTGACGTAGTTGTCTGATTCAGTTGACTAGAAATTTGTTGAGTCTATAAATTTAGGAATTTCTGGCCCCTCAAGGAGTTATAACGTACGGGTCTATATCGCATGCCCGACAACCGAAAGACCGTCTATTCAAATCCCGACATTCGAAATCCCGACTGTATCGAAATCCCGACAACCATATTCTCGACTGTATCAGAATCTCGTCAACCATAATCCCGACTATATCAAAATCCAAACTGTATCAAAATCCCGACATTTTAAAATTATTTCGTAGCGTAGTCGCATTGTGCTACATTTTATT
This sequence comes from Nicrophorus vespilloides, assembly GCF_001412225.1. Lineage (NCBI taxonomy): Eukaryota > Metazoa > Arthropoda > Insecta > Coleoptera > Silphidae > Nicrophorus > Nicrophorus vespilloides. The sequence goes on from NW_017095789.1 coordinate 47,193, forward strand.
ATTAATAACAATAAATTATTATTAATTTATTTGATTTTGTTGAATTATTCATAATAAACCTTAACATTATGAAATTATATCAAATACAATTAGATTATTAATTGTTATTATTTATTATTAATAACAATTTAAAAGTTACCACGCACCGGAATAATTTATAAATGTTATTGTAGACATTTTCGATATAGTCGGAATCTTGATACAGTCGGAATTATGGTTGTCGAGATTTTAATATAGTCGGGATTTTGATATAGTCGGTGTTATGGTTGTCTGGATTTCGATACAGTCGGGATTTCGAAATCCCGATACAGTCGGGAATTTGTTTGACGGTATTTCGGTTGTCGGGCTTGCGATTGTGATTGCCACCGATAATGTACACTACATTAATTTTATTTGTATCATTTACGGCAATATTTATATGTTAATTTACTTTCTGAAAAAGTCTGAAATAAAATATAACTATTTGTAATTTATTTTTTGCTTATATAAATAAAGGAGAATAAGTATACTCTCCTTTATTTATATGCGAAAATAAATGGTTTCAATATTTTAACTCGATGTTAATTAATTATAATGTCACCCATTAACCGTCTGAAACGTAAACCTCAGGTATAAATTACAAAAGAATCGATGCATTTCATAAAAAATGAACCTGACCAGCGATAATAATGATAATAAATGATGAAGATTAATGTAATTGGGCCACGAAACGTCGACTTTGACGTTTTGGATTACTGCCGTGTCTCCCGGGATAACGCGCGTATTACAAATGACGTTCGCGTTTTGTTTTCCGGGCGCGTTTGCCAAATTATCGTAATTTTCGGGTTTCGCTTGGCAGCCGTTTCTTTTAACGAGGGCCAATTTGAAGCACACATAACAGCCGAAAGGAAAAATAAAATACTTGAAAAAGAAGACAACAAAAAAAAAACAACAAGAATGAAAGAAAAATACAAAAATAAAGCAAGGCGCAGTTCGTAAATGTTAACCTCACACCAGCATTACCAGATTCAAATTTAAACCCGATCACTGTGTCTGATAATGCGCTACGAGATACCAATCCCCTCGCACACATGAAGCAATGATTGTTAGGTAAGGCGAAAAGTTGGAGAGATTCGACGCGTTTCCTTTTCTTTTTTGTTTTGGTTAATTTGTAATTCAATGTTGGCAACGCGGCGTATCTATTAAATATTTTATGATGGCATTTTACAACGCGATATATTTACTTGGAAACGCGTCTCCGCTGCGATATTCCTGTCCTCGTCGCACTCAAACATTCATCGAAAGCGCGGTGTCCATTGAGAATTTTTAATTGCACATTGTATGTGCGTGTGCTTCGAAATCCACGCGCAAATATTCACAATTGGACACCATCACAATATATAATAGGAAATCCTGTCACAAAACCGCACTCACTGTACACACGTACAAGCAAGAAAATATAACAATAACATCAGCAACAACAATCGCACAACCAACGTGAATGTCGTGTTATCAATTGAGCTCTTCTGAACAATCTATTCTGTTATGTACATTATTTTTCAATACGAATTTTGATATAATTCAATCAATTGTCCATCGAGCGGCTTGTGGAAGAAAACCCAATTAGTGACGCAATTCCTAAACAACAATAAATATGTATTTCCTTTGATTTCTAGAAATTCGCATTTTGCTGTGTGACTCACGAATTTCTTATGCGGATTGTAAAACTTGCTTATACACTATGATTCAACAATAATAAGCAAGAGGCATTTAAATCGCACGTTCTAGGAAAATATTTTCCTTTTACATCAAATTAAACAAACGAGTTACGTTACGTGAAAAATTCTTATTAATACAAACATCAATATTTCATAACAACTTCATTTTATAAACATCATTAAGATTGAAATTTCCCATATATTATCTCAAGTTGTTGTATATTATATAATTTGTAATGTTTCAGTCATAGTAACTACATAATGAAAGAGCAAATATTGTAAAGTATCAACATGATAAAGATTTTTAAATTACACTAAAATGGTTATCTATTCGATGTTTTGTTCGTAAAACTAGAAAATTAAGTTTTCTTGTTTAATGGTTTCCAAGGAAAGCCAATTGTTGGGCTGTCTCTTGAGGAACTATGCTCTAAAATTGTATAGTTCTGCGTTCGAGGGATAAATGGAATAAGTTTCCAGTTTCCCGAAACACGCATAGCCACACAATTGCATGAAATTTCAAAACGGGAAAATGAATAATGCATGTATCCAGAAGGCGACACACGGACGATTCAATTCAATGCTGAATGTATCCCCGATATAGACTGTGAATGTGTATACTGTGTGTGTATGTATGTATGTATAGTATTCGAATATAATAGAGGCAATAGACACAGACAGGATGCCCGAATATTCTAATGAGTGATTCTAGCGACTTATCGCAAGAAAATATTGAACAGTCTGGCATCAGCATGAATTATGCATTGGGCTTCCATTGAAACTGTACAACGGCCGACCGGGCCCGGTCTCTATGAATAATGGAGCCCAGTTGGCTTTGGAACAATCGGACAATTCCAGAGTTGGAAAATTAAGAAGAGGACGCACAAAGCAATACGCAAATTCGCTGTCGACCGGTCAGGTGGAGAGGAAAAGTGGAAATAAAACAAAGCGAATGGTAATCGATCCGTATCGGATTCCGAGACCGAAAAACAGACACATGTCAGATGGGATGCACGTCTTTTGTTTCGTCTCTTCGGGTGAGGTTACATTATTTTTTCGTCCTTCTTCAGGGGATTTCCAAAATGTGTCATTATTATTTCCCCCTCCCCCCCACCGAGTGCAATTGGTCCAATGACTGAACAAATATGAACTGACTGACGAATGATGGTGGATGGGAAACGTAGAGAGAAAGAGTAAAAGTCCTAGTGAACTTTTTCCAAAGTTCGCCCTTTCCGTACTATCCGGCATATAAATCTATACAGTTATAAAGAGATAAAGGGAGAGCGAGATGGGCGTTAGCTCAGCAAAAGGGCACTCGATGGCGCGCTGCTACGTTTGCTAAAAAGAGACGAACGTATTGATACTGTGAATGTGCAACAGAGAGAAGCAGAGGTAGAGAAGAAAGGTGCGGTTGGCGAGAGCTGCTTTCGTGCCGTGTCAAGGTATTCATTCTGTCCCTGTCAGGTTGGATAAGCCGCCGCCGCCCCACGACTACAATAAATATTCAAAAGGGATTTTCTAAGGCATCTCTCTCTCTTACATTCGCGCGCTTACACATACACACCACCTATATATAATCCCACATCCCAAAGCAGCACAAAAGAATCTTTTAGGAAAAAAATAAATAAAATACATACACGACCCTCTTTCTCTTTTTATCTTTCTCTTCCCCTCTCCCTCGGACACACACAGTCTTTCCCCAGCAAAAAAAAAACTGTTTATGAAAGAGACCCCCAGATGCCTGGCAAATTTATATTTCATTATTCCCGAAATCAGATCAGTCGTACCTGATTCTAGTTCGAACAAAAAAAAAATGTATAAAACGTAATTTACGCTCTCCCGGTCTTCAAAGGGAGAAAGGAGGAAGCTTGCAACCGTTTCTCCTACCCTCACAGATTCAAAATTGTACATTACACTAAATAGAGAAGTTGGCCATGGAAGGGAGGCGGGATCGAATCGCCTTTGTTTTCGGTGCTCCTTCAGCCTGTCAAGCGCAGAACGAATGTGTAATCTTCAAAATTAAAGGAATGTCAATCAAACGTCAAAAACGGACGGCGGGGGCCAGATGTCGCCCCAATTGTTGTCGCAATTTATACTGGAAAAAACTCGTTCCACAAAAACCCTTCTAATCCCAATTGGTCCAGACAACATACACCAAATTATTAATATTGACATGTTACTCATGAATATCCTAATGTACATCTAACAGTAGAAACGTCAAATTGATGTATTGATTTTTTTTTTAAATTTATTCTAAACATTTTTTTGTGAAAGAACAATCTAATTGCAATAGCACTTATTGAATAACTTAAGTACATAATTTGATCTTATTTATTAATACCAAAAATAGTAAATATAGGTCAATGCATTATTTGTGATTAAAGTGGATACTCGCTTAACGAGCATTTCGCTTAACGAGCAAAATTAATTGTACGAAAAATGACTCGCTTAACGAGTGACGTTTCGCATAACGAGTGACGATGAGAAGAGAATTCCCGGATTGTGCGCCCGCTACATCATTTTTAAAAAAATGTGTACACATATTATGTATATTTTTGAATCTGTAAAAATCCGGATTTTTTTAACGAATTAAACTCGTTAAGCGAGGTTCCACTGTATTAACATTGTTCAATTACTTATCAATAACATCAATTTGAAGTAAAGTCTACGATCAATAGCACTTCGCATATATTAATTATTGTAATTTCGGAATATTACAGTTAATATATTTTATTTGTTTCAAAATGTATCCAAAATAATCATGAAACTTAAGTCGAGTAATAATAATAAAATGTATAAGGATAACGAACTAGAAATGTTGAATCTTATCAATGATTAATTAAGTAAAACCAGATATAATTTGTGGATGTTTTTCGAGGCGGACACAATCCATCATCAGTTAACTTATCTATAAATGGTTTCCGATAATAAAAGTATCGAATGGGATAGAAGGAACGAACGAGTGAAAGAGACGAAGTTTCCGTTCGGTTTTCGGTTTCTGTTTGTTCCTTGGGCCAGAGTTGCCCTCGATAATTAGCGAAGCCCCGTCAGCCTTCGAATGTCGTGTCGTGTCTAATTTCCGTTTCCCGCATTTTCCCGTATCAATTTTTGAACACGAAATGCCATCCCACGCGATCTGCAGAAATAATAAGGAGATCCTCTTTCATAATGTCTAACACATTTTAGTTTTAGTTAACAGGAAAAACGTAAAGTCTTGCTAATCTTCATCAAATATTATTTCGACACTAACATAAATATATTTATGATCTTTATTGCTTTGAATAAATATAATTTTACTTTATTTATTACGAAATTTTTGTCTCGATATTTGAAAAAATTGGTAATAAAAATGTTCATTTTTACAATTATTTTTTTTTATAATTAAACTCGAATTTGCGACACACGTTTTTTTTCTCCTTTCCAACGGTTTCCGTTAACAAAGCGACTGTAACATATATTACTTTTTATTGCATGATCATGATATAGGAGAACAGTGAAAGTATTATTACCTATGTAATTAACTGTACTTTTAAATATAATTTTTCTTCTGGCTGATGATGACTAATGAAATAAACACGTCGATGCGTGTCACGGACGTCGAAGTGAGTAAAAAAAAATATGGAAAATTCAAGAAGCCATATAATTAAAAATAATTTAAACATCAATTTCTTTCACATTTCTTTTTTTAACTCATTCGCACGTCAATGCGTGCCATGAAAGTTGTAAGAAAACGAAAACTTTTTCAACTCGTTTACAAAACATAAAAGTTTAAGACAATATTAAGTTTATTACACAATATTACTCATATAAATTATTCCTAGTTTGTTATTGTTTTTATCAGGTTAGTTCAAATTTTCATGTTATTTTATTTTTCGGATCAATTCTTCATTACTTTTTTTTTCTTAATTAAGCTTTGTAAGATAGATTGCTTTAATAATAAATTAATAATCATCTTCAAACGTTTACTAACAGATTCTAATATTGGATGCAATAACTGAATATTTTATGCAATTTAAATGTGATACTTTGAGTCCACATTACAAAAATAATCCACCCTTTCCTAATTATTTCGTATTGGTCTATATAAAATACAAAATAAGAACTTATTGCATAAATAAAAAATGTTAAGTTTTAATGTTTTCGTATGTTATATTTTGTAGTTTGTAGGAAATATAGTAAGTGGATAGTCGTTTTTTAAAACGTATAATATATTACAAGTATGCAGTTGGCTAATGGAAGAGGGAAAACCATTAGAAAAAAGTATCTTAAAAGGTAGATATCCTATTACATGCTAATGCTTGTACATTTATTATACAGAATAAAAGTCGCACACGATAGGATGTGTTTATAGCATTCATCAGAAGTGAGCGAGTAAATAATAAAATAGGTTTTGCAAAGAACGTAAAAATATTGCAGATGTTGGCGGAATTGTCTTCGTGTCTTCGCAGTTTATTTTGGTTTCATTCAGACGCTTTAGGGTGGAGGAGCAGGGAGGTGAGGGTTCTCTTGTGCTAGCCTAGCATTAGCTTATTTTATTCGGATGCACGAGACTTTCGTTCCCGTCCATCTTCCCTCTTCATCACGCTCACGCTCCGCGCTTTTGAAATGTTTTACTATTAATGACACGTTTCACATCTTTTCCCAGAAACGTGCGCTTTTCATGAACAGATGTATAGCATATAACGCGCAT